>NW_016168692.1:8217-18790 GCF_001687245.7 Rhagoletis zephyria
GGACTTGGCTTCACTTGGCGTTTCCAATTGGCGTCAGTTGGCACAGAGGAGAAACGACTGGCGTGCTTTGCTGAACTCGGCCAAAATCGCTTAGGCGGTTACAGCGCCAAAAAAGAAGAAGAAGAAGAAAAAAAGGAGGATTTACCGCTTAACTTAGGACCACGTCAACCGATTTCGATTCTTTTTGCATCGGAAAGGTAGTATCTCAGAGGTGGTCCCACACTAATCTGGCTTCGATCCGATCATTGGATCATGAAAATAATTAACGGTACTCCTAAATTTTTATATGAGATTTGAAGTCGGTTTTGTTTTTTGCTTAAAAATTACTTGTTATTTAGTCGATATCAAATAGTATGAGAAGTTTTCGGAAGGCTGATTACATTATTTACTTCATAAAATAAATGGTTCTGCTACTTTATGCTATTAGGGCGATTTAAAAGTTCTCACTATATCAAAAAAAAAAAAAATATCCAAAAATGTCCAAAAGCACTGATTAGTATTCGTCGGTGATAGTTTTACCCTTTTCCAGGAAATCGATAAATGACACTGCGTTTAACACAAAAGAGGCGCACCGTTTTTTCTTTCGTGCATGTATACCAAGAGGAACCTTAATTGTTCCTTGGTCTTTAGTGCCATTGATCCATATCTCGTCTACGGTACAAAAACGGCAGAAAAACTCATTAGTGTTGCGGCTGAACGTCGTCAAACGCTCCTTTGAAGTGGTCGCACGGCTGCTTTTATGATCGAGTGTGAGCAATCGCGGCACCCATCGGGTAGGTGAGTATTTCATATCCAAATATTCATGAAAGAGGTGATGTGGCCAGTGTTGCTTTTAAAGTTATTGCGGGGGAGATACAAAAAGTCTTTGACGGGATACCGCCTTGAATAGTTTCAGTGCTTCAAGTTTGTAAATATTCAGCGGATCCGCTGTATTTAATTCGCAACACTATGTCTATACCGCTGAAAGGTTCATGAGGCGTATGAATCTCATCGTTAAAGCGTCGGAAGGCACTCGCCGTTGCCAAAGCGCAAAGATTCCTATATCATCCCTAGAATATCTCAAATATAGCAATAGGCGCTCCATCTGAATTTGTCGTCTTCACAAACCACTCTGATAATATCGTCTTAGTACTTACGGAAGACTTTAATCTGTATCGGTGACAATAAATTTTTTT
This sequence comes from Rhagoletis zephyria, assembly GCF_001687245.7. NCBI lineage: Eukaryota > Metazoa > Arthropoda > Insecta > Diptera > Tephritidae > Rhagoletis > Rhagoletis zephyria. The sequence continues at coordinate 9,393 of NW_016168692.1, forward strand.
TTATGCTTACGCATAATCATAAAATGTTTCAATTTGAAGTGACTGTGGCCCATTTGGGAAACCCTTTTATAATTTTTGTTTTGCCCCAAAGTTGACGTGCTACGTGTAGCATGTGCGTCGCACTTCTCGGTACAGCTGTGCTATATGTATGTATATTTAGTTTTCGTTTTTTGTTTGTCGACTTCGTACTACGAAAATTTGAGTTGCGCTTAATTTCGTTATTTTTTCCTGTTTTTCTGATTGTTGTTGCTAGCAATAGCTTTGGTTAAAAAGCTACACCCAAACATGATACTAAGGTCGGTGTTATGCAGACAAACTTTTGTTTGCCAACACGAAATGAGAATTTCAGATGTACATAACGCGCAAAATTTAAAATTTTTGTATATGACAACACCGAATTTGCTGCAGTTTGACCAAACAAAATTAGTTTGCTGTGAGAGTCGCCAAACTCGCTCTCTCCGAGTTTGCTGCAACAACAATTGCACGCAGTTTGCCAAACAAAATTTCTGCATAACACCGACCTAAAACGTATCTACAAATGCGGCGACATACTCGTACACACATTCATACACATATATACTTATGTATATGTATATGCAACACAAAATGCGAAATATGTTGCCGTAAAATTGTATACTTTGTCATACGAGTGCATTTATTTAAATGCCGATTGTTGTTGCTGTTTCTTTGCGCCTTCTTGCGATCGAGTTATAAGGTACCCCCCAGCATACGTACATATGTATGTACATACATACAGAGGTGCAACTAAATATCTCTTTATATGTCATGGCAGCATCATGCCAAGGCAGTGGAAGCAATAAAAACCGGCAACGTCAAAACTGAAACTGAAAGCTTGTTCTTGTTTGCTGTATATTTCAACACTTGCTGCACATGGTGCGCCGCTCGTGCTATCAACGGTATTATCAAGCAAGCGTAGAGAGTAGTGGAAAATGGTAATCGTAGAATGTGCCTTCATCCTTATGGCTCGTGCTTTCTATGCGTATGCTGTCTGCATTGTTGTTAGTTTGGTTTGCAACTATTGCTAACGCGCATAAATAATTGCAAGCATACTGGCGTACCATGTAACTTCTCGCCCATAGGCATTCATTTTACAAATGTTTTTAAGTGCATACATACAAACATAAATATAACAAAAGTGTTAACAAGCTCATTATGACAAGCAACAGGCAACAAAAAATGTGGTGTGCAACAATCTACAACAACAAGTAACAAAGAACTGCAAGCACATACTTTGCATATTCTTTAGAAAGTAAATCTATCTGTATGTTTGTAGTTATCTCGCACTCGCTCATTAGTACGGCCAATGTCAAAGGTGCGCATTCAGGGAAGCCGCTTTAGGTTTGTGCTAAGTGTTTCGAGTGTAACGCATTTTAAAAATGGTCCGAAGATGTTGAAGAAATTTCTCAAGAAAGTGCTTATTTGGTTCTTACCGGTGCGCTTCTCCAATGATATAAGAACTTTTTTTGCATAAGATGTTTTAAATGTTATCGTGCTTTACGTAGATGGTGAATTGTACTGGTTTATTGCGAATACCAATAACCTAATTGAGATATGGCAGTAGCATAAAGTTTCTTCTTTGCAATAGGTAATATACAGTGACTCAAATAAATGACCACGTGTGGATTTTTTTAACATTCATAATATTTTTTGAAATATTTTTTTTTGTTATTTTTCTATAAAAATATTGTCAGAGCTTTAACGAAAACCACATAAATCACAGTTTTAAACTTTGTAAAAAATTTGAGAAAAATTCCAAAAATTTCCATCAATATATCAACATTTAAATCTGAATCGTTAGAACATTGCAGTTTTATAGCCCATAAAATTTTAGTCTGATGAACTCCAAGTTTCAAACGACTAAAAAAGCTCGTTGATTTTTGAGAATTTTTTTGGTGATGGATTTTTGCACTTTTTTCCATTAAAGCGTGAATTTCTTATGAAATTAAATGCGAGAGAAAAAAAAATTTTATATAAAGACAAACCGCAAAAGCAGTCTCCAAAAAAAGAATTCTCAAAAATCAACGCGATTTTTAGCCGGTTGAAAATTGCACTTCATCACACTAAAATTGTATGGGTTATAAAACTGCATACCCAAAAATGTTCTAAAGATTCAGATTGAAGAGTTGAAGCTTTAATGAAAATTTAATAAATTTTCCTAGATTTTGTATAAAGTTTGGTTAAGAAAATAAATTTAGCTCGAAAATCATAACGAATATTAAAAAAAAAAATCAACACGTGGTCACTAGTTTGTGTCACTGCATATGACTTACTAGAGCTTAGGAGACAGTTATTATCCGTACCATTGCTCTCCACAAGCTTCAAGTGCTCTTTAAGTCAAATACATAGCCTTCATAAGGATGAGCATTAGAGAGGTGTTTTGGGAAAAATTCCAGGGTTCGAATGATAATAGTTTCTGACTAAATCTACTTTGGCTGGAAATTGAATGTACAAATCCCAGAACGAGAAGTCTGGGCAAATGGGTTCCCTCCTCTCGATCCCCATGTATAGATTGGTATTCAGATGGCTTAAAGATGGAAGGCAAAGTGAGGTGAGGACTTTTATGTACACGGCACTAAGAATTATAGTGAAACTGAAAGTTGGTTCCCAGATTTGAGAAGGGGCTTTCTTAGTTATCTGCAGTCAAGGAGTGCTTTTATACATTTAACCTTCAACAGCGAGGAACAACGTAACAATGTGTTGAATATCCATTTACTAGAAAGAAAGAAATTCATCTACAAACCAAAAGTATAATCAAGTAGGCGAATTTAATTTACTGTACGGTTGCAAAGTGGGGGAGGGAAAGAATTCCTCCTTGAGTAACACTTCTCTTTGCGTGCCCGTAAGCTCTGAGGAGAAAGTACTTCTCTCAAGAACGAAATTTATAAGCTCCAGTGACTCCACGACGGCTTTAGGACAATACTATTGAAGGCGCCCTCAATCTCAAGGAAAATTCTAAAGGTAGATTCCTTAAAGCCACGTCCTTTTTCAATTTTGGACAACATTTCGTGAAGCACATTTTTCATGGATTTGCCCTTGGAATAAGAATTTGACATGAAAGACCTCTCTTTGGTATGAAGATTACCCTAGCCTTAGTCCATCGTGCTGCCATCGGGGTGCTTGGTCTTAACCGACTGGCTTATCATTCGCGCCGGATTGGTCCGCCCAATATTCTATTTATGTAATTTAGTTGTAACTGTTTTTATCTTTTCTAATAATGCTGTCCTTTTTGTTTTTGTTTTATTAACTCATCATAGTTAAATTACACCGCGCAAACATCTTCAAAGTCATATTCTATTAGCCATCATCATTGACGAAGGCATAGAGCAGGCGATATGCTAGGCATGAGTAAGCAAATATTTCCTGGTGGTGCACAGTGGTCGTAGAAGCCGTGTTTTACGCGAAAAATTAGAAGGGTTGTTACGATTATAAAAAACTACGGGGTCGTAGTATTGTTGTAATGCTGAATACGAATAAGCCATAAAATTTATAGTTTAACGGTTGAGAGCTGTCAGATCAACTGCCAGTTTATCTAGAATTAAGATTCTTTTTGGCATGCTGATCACGAACTTTATGTCAAATTAAAACCAGACAGTTGAAACCTGTCAAATGAACTGCACATTTTTCTAAAAATAAGACAATTATTTTAGAAATGCCACTGATTACGGTTTTGACATGCTGATCACGAATTTTGTGTCAAATTAAAACCCTGACAGTCGACAGCTGTCAAATGAACTATGCATTTTTTTAAATAACACAATCAAAATGCCAGTCTAATCACGAGTTGCGTGTCAAATTAAAACCTTAAGGGTTTGTGACTGTCGAAGGGGCTTTCAATTTCTCTATAAAAAAGGAAAATTTCTCACGAACTATTATGTTTTAGGGCTCACTAATCTCGAGTCATGTATCACATTAAAACTTTTTCTGTTGACAACTGTCAAATCAACTGTCATTTTCAGTTTAGTAATACAAAATGGCTTTTAGCAAAATTTTATTTACTATATAGGAGGAAACATAACTAAAAAGAATTTATGATCAAATTATTAAATAATAACAGTAATTATATTTATAAACTAGAGATAGTTGGGGCCGTCGACTATATGCTCAGCCCAAACGATTTGATCTAGGCCCCATTTTTTTTTTAAGATTTGTTTATTTTATACAAAAATCGTCATTTCAAAAAATTCGTTCTCATTTTTAAATAAAGTTCTTCGGGTATGAATTTTTGGAAATTTCGGACGCCATAAAGGCCAAGGGTTTTGAATTTTCAAAACCTTGTTTGAAATTTGTAATGAGCGAACTTAAGAACCTCTAAATACCAAATTTCATGAAAATTTAGTAATTTTTTTAGTTCGTGGATGCAATATTTGATTCGTTATGGAATTTTTGAAAATTTACTTCAGCTTCGTTAAGACACATCTTATAAATGATGTGATGCTAAATATAGAAAAAATTACATAAATTTTTAATATTTTCATACACTTTATGTTATTTGGAAAAACCGCTAAAGTTGGTCTAGTGAAATAAAAATGGCCGCCACTCGTTTTGGCGCGAGTATGCGCGGCTTTTCATTTCGCAGATTGTTAAAGGGAGCTTTGCATTAGTTTTTGGTAAATGAGTGAAGTTCCTACTCGGCCGTACAAATTCGTTATACCTTTTTGGAGAAAATAGTTCTTGAAAAATAAGCCGTGTTATTGAGGTGTTGATAATTTAGCAACTAAGATTTATTATTTATTATTTTCCATGTTTAAGAAGTAGGACAAAAAACAAGCAATTACTATTATAATTGAAAGTNTACTTAAAAAATAAATTAATTTATAATGGAGAGCAATTTGTATAAAAACCATACGAATGTAAAAGATAGGAACTAGTTACATATACATATGTACATATTTAATGACAAACAGCTCCTTATATTACGAGTGCTATGTACTCTTTGCGGTGGTCAGACAACACAATCAATCTGCGGCCGTAACTGTGTGAAGTAGTTGTTGCATTTCTAAGTATAACTAGCGAAGCTTTCCATTAACTTGCATTTTTAAATTGCTGTCATGTTGGTCAAAGCAACATTTTTTATTGCGACATTTGCAATCCCGCTTCAAGTTGAGGGCTGCAGTAATATTTATAATCAAATGTTCTTATGCACATTCATATGAGGAAAGTATATTGGCATAAGCATTTCAGCTGCTCTGTGAGAAATTAATGCTTTTAAGTTTTATGGAGCCTAAAAGTTAAAGTGCGCAAGATCGTCTTTTGAACACGCAGAGCATTAGACTTAGGCTAAGAAAATAACTTTGGTAAGTTACTTTTCTCTCCTGTAAAATGGGGCCGCTTTGGCTGAGTGGTTAGAGGTGCGTGCTGTCACTTCGCAGGTCCTGGGTTTCATCCCTGATCCGAGCAACATCTAAATTAGAAACAACTTTTTTCTGTACCACGATTGTGTTTCTAGGAAAGTTCTTACTTGGCACATCGATGTTGCGGGTTCGATTTCTGCTGAAGTCTACGAAACGAAGTCTGATGAGGAGATGTGGTGATCTCCGAAATTGCAGCTATAACTTCAGCCGCTTCGACTTTTTCCTAAAAACACAATCGTGGTACAAAGTTCAATAAGAATATTGAAATAAATATTAATACGCCACAATAATATTGACAGAAATGGGTTTTCCTAGCCGCGGTCGTCCTTCGGCAGGAAATGGTAAATCGCCGAATGTAAATCTGCCTTGAAAAGGGCATTTACTTACGTACAGATGATGTGTGGCCTTCCTCTAATAGCAGATATTTTCAAATAAGATAAGAATGAATCAGTTCGCTGAGCGTCGGCTTCAGCTGTCTATAATATTCACCATTATTTTATCAGTGATGGGCAGAAGAGCTTTAATTCTGTACGCGTCCTCAAACAATTTATTGAAAACTTAAAATGCTCAGCCCGCGGCCGAGACGATGTCCATTACATTATTTTTATTCCAAACATGTCGCCTGCAAACTCTTAGACCTGTTATGTCTTAAGGTTTGGCATTTTCTTCTTTTGAAAGTGTGCCTTTCTTGGCATTTTTTTGTCCTATTTTTCGATCGATCATTATTCGCAATGAGATTGAAATGGAGCTTATTTTATGTCTATAAATAAAGGCATTCGCCAAATTCTTGAAAAAAAATTATGTACCTATTCTATTGCAGTGGTGTGTTTATATGGTATTTAGCTGCATGGACTTGCGTTTAGTGATATTTTTCAGAGAGACTTACTTTTCAGTAAGTATTTAGTCTTTGTTCGCCTTTCGTGCATCGGATTCCAAGTCCAAAATGTCCTAAGCATAATATATAATTTTTAAAGCCATTAGACGCGCGCTATTTTAGCAATTTCTTTTTATAACGAAGTATTTCACAATTAAAATTTTGTGGGAACTCGCAATCAAAGTTTTATGAATTACATAATTTTTAGTTATACTTATCTGAAATTAAATTATTTAGGAAATATATGTTTAACTACTTCTTTCGACCACGTGTATTTTAACTTTAACTCTTTCTGAGTGTGTACTGTATACGCATTTGTCAATTAAAGTCCATCTAAAAAAGAAATAGGTCACGCGGTTACTTCAGTGTTAATCAAGGATCTCTTTACCGTTCATTTAAGTGAATGATGAAGTTTTTATAATATATAATATTTATAAGATAATAATAGAATTGGCGTCAGTTGGCACGGAAGAGAAACGACTGCCGTGCTCTGTCGAATTCGGCCGAAATCGGTTAGGCGGTTACAGGGCCAAATAAAAAGACGTATGTATTTATGTGCACAGTGTATCAGTATTACAAGCAAAGCTATAACCTTTTGCTAAACCTTATGACCCAAATCAAAACGTTAACGTGTGGTGCACTAACTTTTGCATTCTTCAACTTTCAAATTTGTGAGCTAAAGATTTGGGTCAAATGGATACATTCATACGTACTCACATATGCGAATATTAAATGCGAAATTTTTAATAAAGTTGTGTCATATTAAAAAAGAAATTCCGACGAGTACATGCTCGTATTATAAGCCACAACACAAGTCATTCATTGTATTCGGAATGCAATGCGGCAAGAGAATTTAAATGCATACCCAAGTATGTGCAAACATACAATCATAAAACTTATCTATGGTCTAGAATTTTGTATCATCATATACGTGCTCGTAAAAGTAAATGAAAAATATGTAAATCAAAATATTTCCTCAGCTTGTATGACAGAGGAAAACTGTTTCGAACATTGCAAAAATCTTTGTAAATTCGTATGTAGTGTGCTTTTGCATAAATTAAAAAATTTTTGAACTTCATTGAATGCCAAGTGCGGCAAAATTGTTTACAAATCTTTTGCGTGTTCATAAATATATATATGTATGTATATACAGCGTGGCGACGAATAACTGTTACCCAGGTTTTTTTGAGAAATAGAAGAGTCCTTTATAGATTTTGCGAAAAATTAATTTGTTCCATATCTTCTGTAACCATAGGCTAATTTTCTCCATTTTGAGTCCCTTATACTCCCCCTCCTGTCCAAAATAAGGCCGCATACTCAAAAATCTAATAGACTCGGGACTGGTGACTAGGACGGCCATTCATTCGACCAACCTTATACAGTTCTTTTCTTTTTTGTACTTTTTTTATACAAAGCCTAAGAAAAAATACACCTGAAAAAGACTTGCGTGCCAAATGAACTTTTCTCTCAAAGTTTACACTGCTGGCAAATGTAGATAAGGATTAAAATTTAAAAACTAACTAATACAACTAAAGTAAAATCTGTGGAAAATTAACAATAAAATACTTTTTTCGCAAAATTTATAAAGGGCCCTTTTATTTCCCAAAAAAAACTGGGTAACAGTTATTCGTCGCCACGCTGTATATATACAAACACGCTTACATATGTACGTACATTTGCATGCTATTGATATTTATTTGCATATAAAACCTTTAAAATTTATGTGCACTTGTACTTAGGTAAATTGCACATTTCAGCAGTAAGCGCATGATGACAACTTGTATAGCTTATTGTTGCTCAAAAAGTCGAATTCATTTGCGAATATTAATTTTACCTTTCACAAGTATCCACTCAGCTATGGACTCATTCGCCTTACTTACGAAGTCGCTATGAGTATCTAGTGATAAGCATGCGCTCAATGTAAAACTGCAAATAGAGGAGAGAGTGAGCGAAAAGTTTTTGCTTTTATTCTAAACTCCAGTAGCCTTATATTTTTATTGATATCCTTTTTTTGCAGCAAATATGTATTTGCCCTGATTTTGTTATAGTCAATACGCGCAGCATATTTGAGATTCACCCGAATCGAGTTGTACGAAATCTCTCGCTGGCAAAATTTCATTTTGTGATAAGACTGCGCAGTTTGAGTTACAAGAGAGTAAAGATGTTAATACCCTTACACACGTTTTTCTCTTATACATAGATACATACATATGTATGTACGTTCGATATTGACGAAACTTGGTAAACTTAAGAGAGCTCGAAGTTAGAAATTCGAATACGAACTTCGGTTCTGTTAATGTTATACAACTTAAAAAGTATACAGCTGCTAAATTCTGTAGCTGCTGTGGACGCAAAATCGAATGGCGTATTCTGTTCTCGAAAAAAATTGCCATATTCATCTATGGCAACATTATCAGAGTGCAATATTTTAAAGAAAGAGCACGAGAGATGCTGAGAAAAGAAACGAAAACTTGACAGCCCTGGCGTGGGGCAGAATAAATGCAACGTTATTTCGAGAAAAGAAAACGCTATAAGCTTAACTGAGAATTTGTGAAAAGCATGCGTTTTTCCACAAATTTAAAATTTTAAACTTCTTTGGAAATAGATAGTTTAACCTTCGTGCATTGTCAAGCTGATGCCTTCTGTAGTGCTTACATCTAGCTTCTTGAGCCCGACAGAAAGAAAATTTTGTGCAACATTGCAGTCATATACAACCACAGTTAAAAATTTCGGTTTTAATTTTAAACTTGTTGGACTACATATATGACCAAACTAAATTCAGTTTCAAATACAAACCCAGGGTTTGAAAAACTGTCAGCAAAGCAGCAACAGCATTACTATTTTTGCTTTTGCTTAGCTTTGAAATTTTCGTTTATTTCTTCTTATTCTGTTTTTTTTTATCGGCAGTTTATTTAAACAATTTTATTGCTTTTGATTTGCTGTGATAGTGCTTTTGCTGTGCTGTTATCTGCTTGGCTGCATGACGCTTTTGCAGCNCATGACGCTTTTGCAGCATGGTATATTATCTAAGTACATATTAACTCCGGGATCTATGCAAAGCTAATCAGGGTAAGCGACTAGTAGACTGCGCACGCATACATATAATAGGTGTGTACTCGTATTGAGAGGACGAAATTCTCCAGCAGCAAAAG
>NW_016168693.1:0-16876 GCF_001687245.7 Rhagoletis zephyria
TTAACTCACCTCAACTCATCTCACCTCCGCTTAAAAACTTACTCAACCTAAGCTCACCACACCTTAATTCACCACACCTTAACTCCCCATACATAAATCCACCACTACTTCACTCCCCACACCCAAACTCACCACACCTAAATTCACCACACTTCAACTCACCACTACTTAACTCCCCACACATAAATCCACCACACCTTAATTCACCACACCTCAANCTCCCCACACCCAAACTCACCACACCTAAATTCACCACACCTTAATTCACCACACTTCAACTCACCACTACTTAACTCCCCACACATAAATCCACCACACCTTAATTCACCACACCTCAACTCACCACACTTCAACTCACCACTACTTAACTCCCCACACCTAAATCCACCACACCTTAATTCACCACACTTCAACTCACCACACCTTAACTCTCCACACCTCAACTCACCACACCTAAATCCACCACACCTTAATTCACCACACCTCAACTTTCTCACCACACCTTAACTCACCACACCTAAATTCACCACACCGCAACTCACCACACCCAATTTCACTACATGAAATGATATCACTTGATGTGGCATCAAAGGCAACATCATTCGGCATAAAGTGAGCCAAAATAAATAAGATTTAGAGAGAGGAACAAAGTGATAGGGATAAAAAGGAAATACAACTGAAGATTGTGCGATGTCATATTGTGTGGTGTTATGCTTCATATGTTATGTTATTTAATCTTATTTTATGGTTTAGTGGTATGCTAAGTGCTAACTCCCCTCCACTTAACCCATTCCAACTAATGTTTTTTCAGCTCATTCAACTCACATAAACAATCCCTAATTTTATCGGTTGAATTTCAACCGCTGGGCGAACACTAGTATATATAAATTCTTCAGCCAAAAACCCCAAAAAGCAGAGCCAAACCTTGTGCAAAATTAAAGAAAATTCTGCAAATTTTAATTAAAGTATTACACTTCTCAACTAAACATTTTAATTCAATTCATTCAATTTTAGTATAATAATGTCCACGTCTGAGGTAGCTAGGACTTAACAATGATTTTTGGCAAATTTTTGTGTTGAAGGTGTCGTTCATTTTCTTCATATAAAAACAAGTAAAACATTATAATTATTATAAAAGAGTTGCCTTATCAGAAATGAAACAATCAATTAAGATCTTTAAAAACAATAAAGCAGCTGAATATGACCTAATGTCGGGACCAATTATAAAGAACTAGACTAGATGTATGTAGTAGGAGATGCTGGGTGATTCCCTATACGGTTCTTTTTGCACTTTTAGTGAGGGGTAGAATTCCTGATTCACCCTATCTGATCTGATACAAGTGTGTTTGAGTCTGGTCACTTAATGGTCTGACACCACACGCGACTCTTCACTCAACTGCAGGGTGTTCGCGTGGTAGTTTCTGATAGAGGGATTAATTCTCGACCTTAAGGGGGGAGTGAAAAAGACAATACATATGTGCATGTTGGAGATGACACCATCTGTCGAGATGACTACACTACACTCAGCAAAGAGTTTAGCTACGTCAACCAAATATGTTTCTTTCAACACATGAAGTCAGTGAATCACCTATAGCCCCTTTCCAGTTTTGCTCTTGACGCCATATGTAACATAGCGCCAGCCGACATCGAAAGATAGGATGAAGGGGTATTTTTTACGGAGCTTTTCTTCGACCTCAAATTTAGGCTTTCAGGCCTCTGTAACAGCCAGATATATGTGCATCTTGTCATGTCAGCGAACGCTAAGGGAAAACCAGGATCTATGCAATTGCGTGGTCTTTCCAGCGGAACGTGAGTGATCAAGAGGCGGTCAGGGTATCTTCTCGGGCTCATAAAGACGGAACTTAAAATTCGGTTGAGTGTACTGACCGTACAACTATCCGATGGGTATTCACGCTCAATCGTAGCAGGAGCTCTGAGGAACATTTTGTGGAGGAATCAGCGCATTGTATTTTAAGTTGTTCACCTTCTACTAAGCTACGGTCTAAACACCTTGCAATGAGCTTTTTAACTATACCTCAGAAGCTCCACGAAACTAAGATCTGCCGTCCGAGAAATTTTACTTTTAACATTTTCTTCTTCATATTCTTTATCTGTAAAGTCAATCAAGTGCTTTGAGCCAAAAATGAAAATCTTCTACAGAGGCATTCAAAATATAACGATTGCGTACCTATTCTTATTCAGGTAATGATATATGGGCTCGAATTGCTCTCTTCCAAGTACACAAAGGCCCTAACCAACATTTTTTTTTGGAAACTGCGTTTTTTCACAAATTTTGGTAGGATGTATTAAAATACACCTTCAATAAAATTTTTTGAAGTGTTAGTACTTGTTTTTGATACTCCATTTTTAACGTTTTTTGCTTCTCCAGTAAAATAAAAAATTTGTGAATTAAGGTAACGATTATAAAAACTTAGAACTCTTAAACCACCTTCTTTTTTAACATACATATGTGTATAGTAAATACATTTGTAATAAGCACCAGCAATAGACTCTACACTAAAAATGTTCCATATAACCACACTTTTAGTCACTAAACCCGTTGTGCAGGATTTAACCTTGATTATGTCACTTCGCTGGCACGTAAGCTTTTCGAGCATAAATTTCAAAAGCGAAAGCAAATATGCTCCGCTTAAAATTGAACTGTCATTTTTGGCGTACAAGTTTAATTTATATCACCGCTATTACAAGACCACTCAGATTAGTGCCACTCATGCCAAAATCATCAAATGCTTTCATCAACCATTCAGGTAATTGAGTTGTTAGTTTTCCTTGCTTTCGGTCATCTATCTGTGTTCCATGTTATTCGGCAAGCATTAGTTACTCGCAAATTTTTGACATTTTTCTATTAAAATTACATTTCGGTTATTTAGAATGAGTTCACCTAGAATATACGGGCAACCAAAAAAACAAAAAAAAAAAAACGTTATTTCACATCCGTTTATTTGTATGTACTATTGTGTAAGTGATGTTCAAAATAAATGGCTGAAATGACGGTAACTTTTGCTAAGCGCCGGCGACGGTGATAGCAGAAAAAGCATTTATGTTTGCATGAATGTATGGTAGGTACGTATGTGGTGAGTCCCACCCTTTGTAATTGGGTTCGTATGAGTGAAGCTGAGTTGGCAAGTTGCATTTGAAAGACGTTGACTGATGATGATGTGAACTGGCAACAACGATGCATTCGCAATGCGGCCAAGTGCAGGAGCAAACTGTATGATTCTGTGGAGGATACCGTATGGCTGGTGGTAATTTTGTACATTATGACAAGCATATTGCATGCTGTCTATAGCATGTGAGTTGGCCACAAATGCGCATATTCCTACATATGTATATGTATCTATGTACATATGTGTGTGCAAATGGATATCCGTTATAGTATATTATCATTTTCACTTTTAAATAATCAAAAAGCGTATTACATTTTATGGCTTCTTGTTGGCCTAGATTAATAGGGCAATTCTGGCTATGATAGTTGAAAGTCTTTTGTAAGACAATTGAAAGCCACTTGGAAAAGAGGAAGATAGTTTGAAAATTTTTTGGTTTATTCTGGCACGAAAGTCTTACAAAAAAGCTCCCTGTCATTGTGAAAAGCTCTATTGACAAAAAGCACTCAAACTCAAAAATATTTTTTTTTTAACTACATTAAATTTTTAGAAATTTTTACCAGTTTTTTAATTAATTTTTTTTTCTTTGATAATTTTTTTTCTTTTAATTTTAAGATTTATTGTTTGAAAAAGAAAATATATATATCGAGGGCTTATATTCAATACAACCTATTTGAAATTTTCAAAAAACTGAGATTCTGATATAAAAATCAACCTAAGACTTAATTGTTATCGATGATGTTACTGTTGAGCTTGTACATCGCTTGTTAGAAGAATTTGTTATTGCTAAGATTAACATCAGTTATGACAGTAAAGTTCCAGTTGGTTTCTAACATCAGAAAGTAATTTTTGTGTTAATTGCAGATAGGTTGTATTGAATATATGTAGGTCCTCGATATGTGTTTTTTTAATCTATAGAAACTTATTTTATTTTCTTATACATACTAATTCTTTCTTTTTTAATTTAATTTTTATCTTTTATTTTTTATTTTTTTTATTCATGTGGGCCTTTAAATTTTAAATGCCAAAAAATTTGAATGAACTAAACTGTATAGCTACTTAAAAGTATACATATTTGGTTTTCTCTAAAAAATCGACGTACTCGTTCGCATAACGGTTGTTTGCTGTAGATATGTTTGTACCTTAATCGTTGTCCTCGTGCTCAATCAGCAGAAGGCCCAGGAAACGTGCCACTCCGACGGGGGTTGGGCCAGAAGGAGTTGGGCGTTAGTTGAGTTTGGTTTTGCGGGAATGTGAAGAATCGTGCGGATTTGTTATGCTCAAGTATGAGTTAAGCCTGCTGCAGTAGCCAGAATGAAGATGTACAAGTGTGATGCGAGTCTTTCGAGACAGTTGAAGCTCTGTCGCGTTAACGGTTGGTGGTTGTTATCCTAAAACAGACAGAGACAGAATCCATGTGAATGCCGTTTATGACTTGTCTGTACAGAGCCGGTCAAGTGGTTGGTCTATATACGTCTAGACCTCGTCCTTCCATTCGCAAAGATGCCTTGTGACGTGCCTTGGCGAGGGCACTTCCGAAAGTAGGTGCCTGTTCGGGTGTTCACGTTTGTGGCCTACTACTAGGAACTGCTTGCATAGCATAATGTTGTGGTCCCTGATAGCGAGCATATGGGTCTCGCTGTAGAGATGGTTTTCTGGCGACATCAGAAGGAATCCCGTGGCTTTGCTGAGTTCTGTATTTTGACTGACTGTTACGAGAGAATCGGATCCACTGTGCCCTTCTAGTCTCCAGCTGTCACAATTTAAAAAAGTGACTTTTTATCATTTGTTTGCAAGAAAAAAAACTGACTTATTTGCATAACCTCCATTTCCATTTATGATTTTATGTAAGCTTTTACAATTTGGTTAACTTTCGGCAAACAAAATGGAAAAGAAAATGGATAAATTAAGATATAGTGAATTGATTTTATTTTACTTAACCCTCCATTTTTTGCAGCTTTCAAGAAAAACGGGGTTTTATGGGCTTGGCTGCTATTACAAAAGGCGAGTTGTTTGAAGTTCGGCTAAAGGATGTTCGAAAAAAGAAAAGCTTTTTCGGTTGTCAACCATGTTGAATAAAAATCTGGGGCTACTGATATTTGCGAAAGTTCTATGAAACTCTTTGAAGAAAACACGCGTCTTATTTGCAATTATTTATCAAAGAAAGACGAAAATTATGGAAGGAATGCTAAAATATTTAGTAAAAGATTTAGATCTGAAAACATAGCGTTTCTTGCTGACGAAGTTCTTTTCGAAACCAAAAAGCCAACTGTGTCGACCAGCAGTCGGATTCTAACTTCCGCTTTCGCTAAAATACGAAAGCTAAAGGCTTATTTTCACTATGTCAAATTCAATGGCATTCGCGATCAAATAAGTGAAAGCAAATTGTCAAATGGGAGTAAAAAATGATATCCTGATTGGTTTAGATCAGAATAGGTCTTCAGTCGTGTACATGCGCTGCTAAAGCAACCATTTGTAAATTTTCGGCCCATAATATCATCGATAAAAGTATGGATAAGGGAAGAAACTTGTGTCACAATTTGTGGACAAATTTTATTGTCAAAATATGACATAATAAAAAGCAGCCTTTACATTTTCCGAGTTTTTTGCTATCTCCAAAAATTGCGGTTCTGTCCTCCCTTTCGCTAAAATTAGCTAAAATTTTTTTGTGATAAATAGCATATTTGAATGGTGATAAATAATGCGCCGATTCGCAAAGATCATTGATGAGCAGCCTTCGCAAAAACGCAAATCCTTAAGAGAATTTACGGATTGAAATTTCGAAATTTTTTACTCAAAGTGAATAGAGCTTTGAACATTCTTTTCACAAATTATTTTCCACAACATTCGTATTCTTTTCAGGAAGTTACCAGCGATTTTTGGTACATGTGTCGCAGAGCAGCATTTGCATTGTGAATATAAATAATATCGGCGGAGAATTTGGGAATAGTGAAACCTCAACTGAAAATAAAGTGTTTTATGTTTTTTTTTTTTAATTTAGGAATTTCGGTAATGCCATAATTAATCACTAGAAGAAACCATTTATGTACATGTGACCATACTTATTTTATTATGTAGCTCATTTTAAGGGGGAGGGGGTTGATTATGGTAAGCAAATAACTTGTGTCAAAACCAAGCTAGTTGGACAATGTTTTTGAGTACTACCTACTACCATATACTCATCATTTGAACATGCAAAAAAGCAGAAAAATCTGTTACATTAATATAATACAATAGCTGCTATTCATTTTGCACAGATAATGTAATCATTTGACCTAATGTGTATTGTTAGCATTTGTTTAGTGAGCTCTTCGTAAAAATTTGTTTACATTTTTAAATGCGGAACTATACAGCGCTTATTTTATTGCACTACATGTGTAAAAGTACATACATACATGCATGGTTTTTGTCATTTTAGGCAGGGACGTGAACCGGATGAAAAATTTTGTCGGTTCGGTTCAGCGGTTCGAACCGTTTTTGCACTTTTGGATTTGTTCGTCAAAGCGGTTTTTTGGTCTTTGAACCGGGATTTCGGTTCGATTCAACGGTTCGAAAAACAAACAAGTAATAAAGTCTAAGTTCGAGCGGAGCGGAACATTAAATACCCGGCGCATATATGATTTATACCTTCACCTTTCCGAAAGCTACCGCAACATGGTAAGCCGGGGTGTATCAATTTTGAGTAATTTAGCGGCCTAAATTTTAGTCTGATTTTAATCGTTTTCACCGTTTTTGCTTTTGCAAAATAGCACAATAGCCATACCGAGTTTGGTACAAATTGGTAGAACCGAGATACATATATGTAATCATAAGTGGGCGGTGCCACGCCCGTTTTCCAAAATTTTATCATAAACGTATTTTTGGTAAAGGATTGTTGCAAGCATCAATTTTGAATAAATTAGCTTTAATATTTACTGATTTATCGAAGATTTCGTATTTCTCCAAATTACCGTTATATGGGAGGTAGGCATGGTTATTGTCCGATTTTGCCCATTTTCAATACCATCCGTCCTACGCCGAAGGAAATGCATGTACAAAGGTTCGTTAAGATATCTCAATTTTACTCGAGCTATCGTGTGCACAGACGGACAGCCGGATGGACAGACGGACGAACGGACGGACGGACGGACAGACAGTCACCGCTTAATCGATTTCTCTTTTCATTCTGATCATTTACGTATACATTTGTCTATATCTGTCTCGATTCCTTTTACCTGTAACAAACAACCGTTATATGAACAAAGTTATAATACCCTTGTGCACAAGTGCGCTCGGGTATAAAAAATAACGCGCAAGTTTAAGTGTCAAGTGCAACAACGCGCAAGGTTAAGGGTCAAGTGTCTGTCAAATGAGATGGGTTGCCTTTACATTTGATATTGTCACATGGCAAACAAACATGGTAAGTATTACCATGTTTAACAAAAAGAAAAAAGTTGGTAAACCTTTATGGAAAGTGGTTCAGTTTTTCGGTTCGGATCAAACATTTGTGGAAAATTTCGGTTCGGTTAATGGTTCAGTTAATTAATAGAAAAAAGCGGTTTTCCGGTTCAAAACCGGTTCACGTCCCTGATTTCAGGTATTCTCTATAAATTATATGTTGGCTTAAAAAAAATTGTTTGGTGGCAGATTTGTTAAACTCGTATATTTTCAATTAAAGTACACAATCATTTTTAGCATATTTATGTAGGTGTTATTTGTTGGTGTAACATTTAAAATAGGCACTTTGTTGTTGGATTCATTTTATCTTTTCATTTCACAGTTTGTCACATTTGCCGTGCAGTTAAACATAATAGAACATTTGGATTATTTATATTTATTTTATTATTCTGTTATGGTAAATAACAGAATATTGATTAACTTATTAATTCAACAGGGGAATTTCCCAACATTTAAGGCCTATAATCCTCTGCTTTGCAATATACGGGGAAAAATTAATGATATGTTCTGCCGATTTTACTACTGTTATTTGGATCATACATACACAATGTTTATAAGACCAGATCGGCCTCACTATATTTCTGGCTTCTCTTTTAGTAGACCCACTTTCTTGGCCTTATGTAATTTCTTTGTCTGTGCTATTGGTTAGCGCTTTAAGTTTGCGAGGGAATCGCATGGCTGTGCATATGTTCAACCATTTGGTTGTTCAGCATAGCCAACCGCTGACCGAGGTCATCAACGCGCTAGGTGAACTTTTGAAGGAGCTTTCATTTTATGAGATGCTCTTGGCCTCAGCCATCTTGATGTTTCGGATTTGCAGAATAAAAAGGCCAAGGCAGCTTGAAATCGCACCTGAAACGTTTTCAACTCGAAGAGCTTGACTACTGCGAAACTATTGTCGCATATCGAACATTCTTCTACCTCCCGTGGTTCGATGCGCATTGAAACGATATTCGCTGTGTTTGCGGAATTCCCTTCACTACATAGACAATGTAGTTGGTCAACAGAAATAATGATGGAAGTCACTAAAAAGTGGGAGCCGGTTAATAATGCAGTCACAATTGAGAACATTTTTCGAGCAGCGTAGGAGATAATGTCGCATATTTACGTGCAGATTAACTATCAATCGTATTGAAGTGTACTAAACGCTATTGAGATACAATAAGTGTCACAATTTACCGAGGTACATCATCAGCTAAGGCAAGCAGGTATTTAAGAGCCGTTAAGCGGTAGTTGGACGTGACACGGCGGGCGCTGATGGCTGTAGTTTCAAGTTGTCATAATTTCTAACGGTCGGTAACGGTAAAGCTTCGTGCTCGAATCAACTAACGGGAGGAAACGGTAAATGACTGTAGGCGGCCTGTCTCTAGGCTTAGGGAAATTTAAATGGACAATTATTTTTTATTTTCAGTCAATTTCGAAAAATTAAAAGAATAAAATAATTTTTCAATTAAATTGCTTTCCTGAAATTAGCTGTAAGTGCTAGAGCTAAAGCAGAATATCATCGACACCTGGGAGCAAATGAAAACTGTTTACCCAAAACTTTACGGACTTTTCAAAAAATACTGCCATTTAGTTGGTAGCTCGGTGCCTGCTGCGCGCCTTTTTTCAAAAGCAGCTGCTACAGCCACCAAGAAACGCAACCGCTCAACAATAAAACGCTCATCAAGGCGTTCGTTTTTGCGAACATGCTTAAATCATAATAATTATCGGCGCTAAAAATACGCGTTTTATTTTATTTAAGGCTAATTAACAAGAGAATTAGAAATTTTCTATAGAAAAATGTTTTTTGTGAATACTCACTGTAAAAAGTGCCTTTGGAAGTTCGATCAAACGATTATTTCTCAATAATTGAAATTAATATTTTTTTTGGCTTGTGATTAATCATATGATTAATTAATCGATTATTTTATTTTTTTGCCATCCCCATTCACAGCATACTGAGTTAGGGTGGATTTCTTTTCATCAATACTTGTTTCCATGAAGCAAAATTCAATAAACTAATCACAAAAAAGTCGCAGAAATTCACTGGGAAATATTATTGAAAATGACCAAGTTTTTTTAAACAGCCATAATTTGTATGCCATTGACTTTCCACTTTCGAGTTAGCAATTTTTTTGAAGTTTGAGAGAAGGACTCCTGCTCGTTTTGTAACATTGAATTCTATAAATTTCATTATTCGACTTTTTCTAGGTCATTCACCACTAATTAACTAAGCGACGTGTTTGCATACAAATAGCACACGCCATGTACTATCTACATATATGTATGTATAAATAAACAACATTTTAATGCCAAAAATTATAAACAGCACACTCACATACGCATACACACTTAACCTTTTCACTTTCGTGGCCGCTTTTCAAGGACTGCGCCAATTGGCGCATTCAACCACTGCCACACTTTCACCGCCAAAGAGTCCTTCAGCGCTTGTCGCACTCACATAACAGCATGTAAATCATATCTATGTACATACATATACACGAATACACTTCTGGGC
The DNA here is from genome assembly GCF_001687245.7 of Rhagoletis zephyria. Classification (NCBI taxonomy): domain Eukaryota; kingdom Metazoa; phylum Arthropoda; class Insecta; order Diptera; family Tephritidae; genus Rhagoletis; species Rhagoletis zephyria. The sequence continues at coordinate 10,063 of NW_016168693.1, forward strand.
GAATAGCGCCCGACACACGAAACACGCCGCATAAAAGTGAAAGTGGAAAGGATCGCTTAATCAGGCATGGAATTGTCGTTTTTTTTTCATTTCACATTCGCGGGTCTTGTTCGGCAGTTGCACGTTGCAATAAAAGTAAAAACACGCAAAAATAAAGAACGCGATTTGATTCCTGTTTGATTGAGCATTTAATGTTTAATGTTTGAAGCACTCAAGGATAACGATGATGGCACTGCAGGTGAATGACTGTTAAAGAGGCAGAATTGAAATTTGGTTTGTCGTCAGCAGAAGATATTGTTTGTGCACGCGCGCCACAGCAAGCTTGTTGATCTAATTTAGATTTTTGAAAGGTTAAACACACGTGTATTATCTTTGCGCATATCCTTTGCGTATATCCTTGCAAATAACCTTACACATATCCTTTTTCGCTTGCACAGCTGACTTGTTTGGCCATTTTTCAGCACAAATTTAGATGTAGAAAAAATTCGATTATATTGTATTTGCTATACAGTACGAAATTTTCCGAAAAATATTTACTCACATACACATAATGATTTTCTTAGTACACAACTACTAGATACTTTAAAAGTAGGTTACTTGAGTTTAATGTACCACATCAGCGACATTGCATTAAATTCATTCATATCCTTCGCACGCCTTTATTGGCTTATCCTTGCACAGGCGAGTGTGTCTATCAGGGCGGCCCTTAAAAATATTAGCATCTCAATTTTGTGTGGGGCACGCCATTTTATTGTTATAGGTACAAAATAAAGGCAGCCACGAAAATTTCAAAATTAAAAAAATAAAATAATAATAATTTAGGTGTCGCCAAGGGCCGTTTCCTGATTGCACGTTAAACCGGTGCTTTGGGTTTGAAAAAAAAAAATGAGATTATTTTTTATATTGCAAAAACTCGACAAAATGCTGACATGAAATCTGCAATATTATTCATATAAATTCCTAGTTGGTGAAGGTAAAGATTTTGTCGAATTTTTGCGATGTAAGAAATTAAATTTTTTCAAATTATTTTTTATATCGCAAAACCTCGACAAAGTGTTGACATGAAATCTGAAATATTATTCATATCAATTCCTAGTTGGTCAAGGTAAAAAATTTGTCGAATTTTCGCGATGTAAAAAAATAAAATTTTTTCAAATTATTTTTCATATCGCAAAAANTGACATGAAATCTGAAATATTATTCATATCAATTCCTAGTTGGTCAAGGTAAAAAATTTGTCGAATTTTTGCGATGTAAAAAAATAAAATTTTTTCAAATTATTTTTCATATCGCAAAAACCCGACAAAGTGCTGACTTGAAATCTGACTATTATTCATATCAATTCATAGCTGAAAAGTAAAATTTTTGTCGAATTTTTGCTATGTAAAACAAAAAAAAAATTTCAAACCCTGGTAGCGCTCGCTAATATTAAAAAATTTATCAATTTTTTTTTTGATGTCTATACTGTACGTAGAACAAACCCCCCACAATGTAGATATTTTTCAAGGACCACCCTAGTGTACATACATACATACAAACACTTTCAAGCGCACCTATTCACAATCAATTGTTTATGCGTTGCCTTGTTGCCGCGCCACGTATCCTTTGCGTTGTCCTTGGACGTGCGCGCGCAAATCGCATGACATCACAGCAACATTTTATTTTTATTTTTCCATTTGCTTTCCACTTTACGCATTTATTTTAATTTTATTTTCATTTTTATTGCACTTTTTTATGCTTTTACTGCAAAGTATTCTTTTTTATTTAATTTATTTTTCTCTTTTTCACATTGAATTTCATTACACACCAGACTTTAATTGCCTGTTATTTGCTTTTATTGCAGCAACTACACACCAACACCACAACCACCAACATTGCATATCCTTAAAGGACACTCTACACTTTGAATTCTTCACACTACACTTTTTTGCTTTGCTTGGCTTAGCTTTGCTCTGCCTGACTTTTGTTGCTATTTCAGCCTTTGCGCGCGTTCCCGTTCGTTTAGTTTGTTCAAGTGCCGCTTTCTGCTCCGTTTGACCTCCGACATACGACTAAATTTGTCGGAATTGGAAAAGTGGTGCCTTAGTGGCTCAATGGCTAAATAGCTGAATGCCGCCTCAGCGTTGACTACTTGAATGTGTGGTTAAGTAGCTAAGTGGTGCGGTGGCAGTGGCGGCGGCGGTTTAACTCAGCTGTTGCGCCATACACTTGCTTTGCTAGAGCTACATACATACATACATGCGTACTGTTTATGTTTGTGTGGCTGTTTGAGCGCTTATAAGCATACATATGTATGTGTGTGCTAAGCCTGCTAGCTAGTTAGTTAGTTAGTTCATTCGTCGGTTAGCTGGCGTGCTTAGCATGTCAGTGTAAGTGACTAGTAAAGTAAATGCTATAATTTCAGCAGAGACCGCGCGTTACTAATACACAAGAAAAAGAAATAGCAACGTTGATACGAATGCGATTACATATCTACATTTGCAAGCTCATAAATGGCAACGAATAACTACATACATAGCTACATACATACATACATCCACACAAAGGCACAATGTACCTTGTCCGTGGAAAGCGACACACTGGAATATCCGGGTGCATGTGGGCGTGGGTGTTAGTATATAAACCGACATGAGACAATGAGCCACCCAGTAAACCAAGTTCTGGGAATTTTTTTTTTAAAGCAAACGAATAGAGGCAATGTTCTGCAAGACGTAAATACTTTGAAATAATTTTTGCTAAATTTAACTTGAATATAAATCGTTTTCAGCATGAACTATCTTCTATGACCTTTTTCGTGATGAATCGTTCTTTTTATTCTTAATGTAGTCTAAGAATAGAAAATGCTATATATGCCGAAAATGACATCCCTAAACTTTAACGTCCAATTTACTGTCAAATTTCCCAAATAAATACTAGCGTCTCCTAGTAAATATTTAAATGATTTCTTTATACAATACCTAAGAGATCGGCTTGTCTGAGAACACAGATGGCTATGACCAGCCAAATAACCAGCGATGTCAGCTGTGCTTAGACGATTGATGTCCTTCTAAGCAAAACAGATATGCAAAGAGCCTGATCTGCCTAAGATCTTCTTCCTCACCCTAAAAATTATAGCCTTCTAGTGCCGAATCCAAAAAAACTCTCAGCTGATGTATCCCCCATCCTTGCCTCGTCGATGTACCAATGTACATATCTGAGACAAGACCACGCAGTCCATTTTCGCAGACCTCTCAGGCTGCTATTTTGATCTAAATTTTTCTGCCAAAACTAATTTCTCTTAACATAGCGAGAGTAAATAAATCCGCATCTTTTCAACACCAGATTTTTACCCAAAATACCTAGCATCACGGGTAGATAAGTTTTTATTGATCCTGCGACAGAGAGTAAAGCCAAGATTATAAGTGTATTGAACCGCGATATGATATTTTTATTGTAGTGGTTTGTCTTCCAGACTATGAAGGCATAAACGAGAACCAGACGGACAATCAATCGGTGTGGAAACCTTTTGTAATCGCATCAAATTTCAGCCAGATCGATTGATACTTTTTACTAATTCCAAATTGAGCTTGAAGTTTTGAAATTTACACAACTTCTCACAACTGGCTGTAACAGCTTTCACGTCTTCTATCTTAACTTCATTTTTCGAACTGCTGACATTCGCTCTGTGTACCTTTAGTTGTTTACTAACCTGACCTCGTTTTCTACCTGCTTCATTGTTGTGTCATTGCTTTCCTTTTGTAGTAATTTTTCGTATTAGGCTCAATGCTCTACACAAGGAGTGTTCCCACTACTAGGTGCTCTCCGTACTTTACCACAGTTTCAGCTGCCGATGCTGGGTTTTCAGCACAGGTGTGTTGCCATCCATTTTGGGGAACTCTCGCCCAAGACTCCATTTCTTGAAATTGCTAAGATAGTACTGCTTCCTTTAAAACTGTTACCGAAAGGATTATATCTCTTCGAAACTAACATGAATGTATTCTAAAATATTACCAGATCCTCTATGCTCTACTAAACTAAGTAGCTTTAAGTACAGATTCCATATCCAACCAAAATGTCTTCCAGGGGCCGTAATGGCTCGACTTCCTCAAAGCATTCAAGCTGTGTCTGTCCCTCTTTAGCTAATACTAAGTCGTTCTTAGTGAATACATATTTCCTACCTCTATGCATTCTGCCAGAGATCTGCCTTCGCCTGCCGCTCTGACCATATCGGTGTAAATAATTCTCAATGGATTTTTAGTAGTTCTCGAGCTAAGCGTAGGCCCTAACGGAGCATCGCCATGCTTCAGAGCTCGGTGGTTTTTAGAGGCTATACAAGATAGGGCTTCTCTTAAAACCGCAGCATTATTTTAATCATTTAAAAATGTGGAGATCACATATGCGTAGTGAGTACTCATACTGTTCATGTGTGAATATGTAGGCGCTTCTTTGTACCGTTTGGCGCGTTCACAATGTATCTGTGTGTGTGTGTGTGTGCCATTAAGTGGTAAATTGTTTATTATCTAGTTTAAGTTGTCTGGACTTGGGTCACTGCTACCGTTTAGTTACCCATCACTGCTTAACCATTTACTTACAATTACTACACACACACACACAACACACACACGCACACATAGACAAGTTATAGTAGGAGTAAGCATCTGATATTGAGTTTGTAGGTGCCCAGTTGGTTTATGAATTAAATGGATTCAAATTGGAAAATTACACCCACTTTAATGTAGCCACAAATTGTCTGTATACATATATACACAAACACACATAGTTGATATGCAAATAAAATCATATTATTCTGTGCATTGTTTTTGCGGGTTCATTAAACGCAAATTACTATGAAGGGGCGACTCAGACTTTCTTGCGTTAAATGAAGAAAATTTTGTGTGTGAAGAAAGTGTTGTACACAAAATTTTTAAACTATTTATTCTTTATTTATTTGTTCAGTGCGATTACAAATACAAATTTTCTCGGTGTGACAGAGAGGCACTTTATTTAAACAGCGAGCTAATTTTTGCTACATATGAAGAGACTACGAGCTTCTTTAAGAAACTTTGCATATTAAGTATTTTTATGTAAATCAAAATTCCTGATAAAACATTTCTACTTGAGTAATTGCACAAGTTATTTTAGAAATTTGCAGCTCGCAAATTTTTTTTTTAGTTTTTGTTACTTATCATTTTTGTTTTTTGTCTCCCTTAACACGAATATGTGCAATGCTTGAACTTTGACCATGGCTTAATTGAAAATATTTCATGCGCAAAACACATTTCGGCTCGTAAATGCAATATCTGTAAGTGAATTTGAAGTATGCCATTGCGAAGTCAAAGCAAATTTGTCTGCGTGTGGGAGAGTCTGTCGGCAACCCTCAATAGCTATCCAATTAATTAATAATCATTTTAATAAAGAAAATTATGCGAATACAAAAGCTGTCATAGATTGTTAGCGCAGCTATTTGTTTTTTTTTTTTTGGTGATTCTTTTGTTTTTAGGTTTTTTGCCCACTCAGAAGCCAATATGAAGCAAAAGTGATTAATTGAATTATATGCGTTGATTACGCCACAGACGGCTGCAAGCTTTGAACAGTCTTTTGACGTTTAATTAGATTTGCTGAGAGTTGATATTATCGAATATTTTCAAAAAATTAATAATCTTCAAAGCATCGATCTGAAAGTTGTAGATAAGTAGCAAAAATGATAGCTAAGATAATGTGAAGTGCAGATGTTGCGCAAGAATGAAATTTGAAGTTTCGCGTGCTTTTAGTTATAAATAAATAGCACTTAGGAATGAAATATGTAACTACTTAGGCAATGGGTAATGAAGTTGTGGAATTAATTGCAGATTCCATTAATGGATAAATTTTTAGGTACCTCTGGTCTGTACATGTATGTATGTATGTATACGTCTGGCGGCCGCAGCGGTGTAGTGGTCAGCAGTGCGCGCTTCCACTCCGCAGGGCCCGAGGTCAAGCCCTGGTCAAAGCAACATCGCAAAAAAAAAAACAATGTAGAAAAAAGGTTTTTTTTCGTAACAGCGGTCGCTCCTCGGCCGGCAATGGCAAACCTCCGAGTGTATTTCTGCCATGAAAAACAGCTTCTCATCAAAGATACTGATTGGGGAATAATATGAAGAAAGCCGGAACTTGTACTATTTTCTAGGAAATACAAAATCAAATAAAGACACTAATGCCAACTTATAGTTAACACAAGATTAAAGAATCTGCGAAATATTGCACACCGTCTTCAAAAGAGTCACAACTCAAAATTTGGCATTTTTGATATGCGCTAAAAATGTACGCAGAGCTTTAATTTACCTTTCAGCAAAAGCTGGAGCAACTTTTTGTTATAATTTGTTACAAAAAAATTTTAAGGTAAAGTCGCCCTTACCCATATGATTAACATCTACTAAAAAATAATTTATCGCATTTTCTGACAAACGTATTATTTTGAGTTGTGACTCTTTTGAAGACGGTGTGCGATATCTGGGAGGTTAGGAAATTTAACTGCACACTAAGAAATATGAGTCGATCCATGTCCTATTGACCAATGGCTGGATTCGACCATCTTTGCATTTAATTAATTTTGTTCAGAATTTTTCTTTTATCATATAACGAAGTTCTGCCAAAGAAAAAAATTAAAAGTTTTTTCGAAAGTTTTGCAAAATTATGAATTTCACATTATACTATTATAGTTACAAAAATAATGAAAACAATTATATAAATAATTGAAAAAAAAAATAAAAAAATTAGAGATTCTTAAAATGAAAAAGTCTTGAAAGAAAAATCAAAACAAAAAAATTATGGCCCAATTGTTTTTATACAATACGTC
>NW_016168693.1:16896-18787 GCF_001687245.7 Rhagoletis zephyria
CCCTTACCCATATGATTAACATCTACTAAAAAATAATTTATCGCATTTTCTGACAAACGTATTATTTTGAGTTGTGACTCTTTTGAAGACGGTGTGCGATATCTGGGAGGTTAGGAAATTTAACTGCACACTAAGAAATATGAGTCGATCCATGTCCTATTGACCAATGGCTGGATTCGACCATCTTTGCATTTAATTAATTTTGTTCAGAATTTTTCTTTTATCATATAACGAAGTTCTGCCAAAGAAAAAAATTAAAAGTTTTTTCGAAAGTTTTGCAAAATTATGAATTTCACATTATACTATTATAGTTACAAAAATAATGAAAACAATTATATAAATAATTGAAAAAAAAAATAAAAAAATTAGAGATTCTTAAAATGAAAAAGTCTTGAAAGAAAAATCAAAACAAAAAAATTATGGCCCAATTGTTTTTATACAATACGTCCAACTAACTGATCCTAAAAATCCTGAAATTTTCAAAAAGCTGTTTTTAAAGTTAAGCATTTTTCAACTTTATAAATTTTGCTGCAAGTTCTAAAAAAAGTTATGTTAAACAATTTTTTATTTAAGGGATTTTTTTTTTAATTTAGAGTTTGGATTGTTTTTTTCAAAGTTCAAAAATTCATATCTGTAAGAAGCTCCTTCTTGAAAATATCAGGTTCTATTAAGATCAGTTAGGGGTATTGTGTACAAAAAATTTAGCCGAAAGTTTATAAGTTTTTGCTTTTACGATTATTTAAATTTCAAAATTCTGTAAGTTTCTTTTAATGTTTGGAAAAAAATGTTTTCAAAGTTCAAAGACCAGTCAGAGGTATTGTGTACAAAAAATTTAGCCCAAAATTCATAAATTTTTACTTTTACGAATTTTTAAATTTCAAAATTCTGCAAATTTTTTTTGTAAAAAGTTTTTTCTAAGCTTAAAGATCAGTTAGAAGTATTCCACACAAAAAGAAATTAGCCAAAGTTTATAAGTTTTTGCCTTAACGAATTTTTAATTACTTTTCGAGTTTGCAAAAAATTTCAAAGATCTGTTGGAGGTATTCTATAAAAAAAAATTTAACCAATACATGATCTATGGTGGATTTGCCAGGTCTAAAGCCACACTGATAAGGCCCAATCAGTTCCTTGACGGTTGACTTCAGCATTTCACACAATACACTTGATAAGAAACTTTTGCATTGCCATACCTTAATACATACTTGAAAGACTTACCTTGTCGAAAAGACAGAGCGAATAGAGAGAAATGCACCCAAAACATTCTGGGACCTACTGAAATTGCTCTATTTTCCACAAAAGGACCCACACAGAAGTGCAGTCCAAACAACTAGGACTGCCAAAGTCACTCCGCTTACTGAACCAGAGCAATATCTATCGTGAAGAACTTGCGGCTAACGCAAAGATGTAGACTATTATTGGACAAGAGCAAACGTACACAGGAAGTAAACCTCGTGTTTGGTATCACAACGGGGCCGATTGAAGGCCTAAGTGCGCTGGTATGACATCCAGCAGCCACTCCAGCATAACATTTGTGCTTCAATATTTGAATTTCACTGAATTTATAAAGAAAGCCAATTTTCGCCTGAATATAAGTATGAACACTAGACCATACTAGAAAAAAGTTCGCCTAATCTAAAGTATTTTTGCAAGGCAATTTCGAAAAAAATTTTTTTTTTAGGCGAACGTAGCGCTCGACTGTTGTCATTAAAATCGATGTTCTTGTCTTTAGGTGACAATTTACCCCATTCTAGCTCTTACTGTCCACATCGCAGTTTAAATTAAGCAAATTAAAGCTCACCAAAAATCATTAAACCTTTGCTAAGGAAGTATTTTCATTATTCCTGCGCACAGTGGTCTTGAAGCAACCATAGCTATGACTAAAATGCCAACC
>NW_016168694.1:0-18785 GCF_001687245.7 Rhagoletis zephyria
AGCGTTGGACTTGTCAAAGGCGTTTGACACCGTCTGCCATTCCACGCAATTTCTATACCGAAATTATATTTTAAACTTTGAAGCTAATATTATCTCGAATCCCAAATCTTTCTGGCGTTTCATTGATTTCCGAAAATCTTGCTCGTCAATTCCAACAAATGTTTTCTACAATGGTCGCTCCTCAAATTCAGCCTCTGACTCGGCAAACTTTTTCGCTGAGTTTTTTCTGCGCTAACTTTGTCAATGACCTGGACTCGAATATAACGAACTCTATCTCCTCTAGTGACTCTTCCCTGAATTTTGGTTCGTTAACCATTCTAACTGAGGACGTTATCAAAGGAATTGGTGATCTTAAGCCATCTTCACAAAGCGATGTAGAGGATTTTTCCCGGCCTTTCTGTTGGAAAACTGTCTATGATTAGCTGAGCCTCTTACTGCTATCTTCAATCACTCTCTGGCCTTAGGCATATTTGTGGACGACTGGTGACAAACGTCTGTAACCCCTATCTTTAAAAATGGGAACAAAAATGATGTCTGCATCTACAGACCGATGTCAAAGCTATCTTCAGTCTCCAAATTATTTGAGATTGTTGTAAACTGTAAACTGTCGTTTGCTGCTAAAAACCTCATTTCTACTAACCAGCATGGGTTCGTCGCCACAGGGAGTCAGTCTCGGGTTATGTAGACTCTAGACCTGTGAATGCCGTTCAAGGCATACCGCCCCCGGACACAGACGAGACGGAGCTTCATCTGCCTCGAGAGACAGGAACGACACTGGCACAACTTCGCTCCGGCTACTGCAGCAGGTTAAACTCCTACCTGAGTAGATTGAATGAGGATGTGCCAAATGAGTGTCCGGCATGCGGAGAGACCCCACATGACTCGAAACATATCTACGCATGCCCGGAAAACCCGACAACCCTAACGGCCTTGTCCCTGTGGACCAACCCCACATAAGCTGCACGCTTCCTAGGGCTGCCGTTAGTGGAACTTGACGACAACGACTGAGATACCAACCGTCCTGGGCGGGGTTGTTGTAGCCGCTACAACAACAACAACATGATGAGATAGCCGTGTTTGCTGAAAAAGTTGCCGAGACGATTACGCGCTTAACTTTGATGGAAGCTAATATGAAGAAGGCTGAAAGCGATATTGCCTACCTACAACAGCAAGTTCCTAGTGCACTACAACAAAATGGGATGGGGAGAACCTAAAGAGCATATTTAACCAGATTTGTCTCTCCATCGATTTCATGTCTCCAAAAATTCGCGACATCTTCCGAACGCGCCCCTCTGCCAACTGCAACGGCGTGATTGTCGTTAAATTTCACTCCCCGCATGATCGCAATCGCACCCTTCGCGCTTTTGGGGAGTATCGCAGGCGAGTTAGATCTGCAGTGTCATTAAGCTCCATTGGAATGGATGGAATTTTCCACATATTTGAGAGTCTCACTCAAGAGAAAAGGCGCTTACTACAAGNGCTAACATTGCCAATTGTAGTCGTGCAATGGTGAACTTTCGACAATAAATCTCATGTGGGCGTCGATTGGGCACTAGAGAAACGCAATGAGCAGCCAACCATCCGCAAATGGATAGCCAGGCTGCTACATACCAGGATTGCTGAAACTGATGTCGGTGACAGCGTAGTACAACTTCGAACAACAAAAGGCCCGCAGGGACGGGTGCTATCTCCTCTCCTGTGGAGTTTAGTTGTGGACGAACTCCTGCAGAAACTCACTGACAATGGCATCCGGGGAAGCTCGCGAGCACCCTCTGCGACATAGTGCAAAGAGGTCTTAATGTGGCAAGGAGGTGGTGTTGAGGTGGGTCTTAATATTAACCCCTCTAAGACAGCCATTATTCCATTTTCCAGGAAAAGAACCCTAGAGAGGATGAGGAACCTAGCCTTGGATGGGGTCGCGGTGAATGTTGTCACAGAGGTTAAGTATCTGGGTGTTATCCTGGACTCGAAACTTCTGTGGAGGACAGGGACAAGCTAGGATCCCAGCTGCCATTGGTGCTGTTCCCCAGGGATGATATGCACAGAGTAGTGGTCTTTGAAAGAAACTTCAGTCAATTAATACAAAAAGACAACCTGGAGCACGCCTATCTTGTAGAGACGTGTCCAGGCGAGCACTCAGCAGTGGTACACAGATGGCTCTAAAACCCCTGAGGGTATTAGAGCAGGAGTATATGGCCCTACGCTGAAACTTTCTGTACCCTTGGGGACTTTCCCAAGCATCTTCGAAGCGGAAGTCTATGCAATCAGTTTATGTGCAGAGATTAACCTTTGCAGAAATTATCGAAGGGAGAGGATACTTATACTAAGCGATAGTCAGGCGGCACCTATGGCTCTCACATCCTTCGTTTTGCTGCTGGGTGCAACCATGATATTTTACGCGTATAAACAAAACTTTAAAGCATAAAGGATAGCAAGATTAAGAACAAACAAACATAAACTGAGGTATGCCAACTTTACAACAATGAATACATAACAGAGGGAACATAAATACAAAATCTTATAGCTAACGAAAGCGCGCTAATCATCTTCGCAGGTTAATTTGATAGCGGAGCTATTTTTGTCTTTTTCATTTTTACGTGCACCTCGCCTCGCATTGTGTATACCGATACCAGCTTACCCTCTCTGCGTAGTTTGATAGCCTCTTGTAGTAAGCGCCTTTTCTCTCTCTCAAATATGTGGAAAATTCCATCCATTCCAATGGAGCTTAATGACACTGCAGATCTAACTCGCCTGCGATACTCCCCAAAAGCGCGAAGGGTGCGATTGCGATCATGCGGGGAGTGAAATTTAACGACAATCACGCCGTTGCAGTTGGCAGAGGGGCGCGTTCGGAAGATGTCGCGAATTTTTGGAGACATGAAATCGATGGAGAGACAAATCTGGTTAAATATGCTCTTTAGGTTCTCCCCATCCCATTTTGTTGTAGTGCACTAGGAACTTGCTGTTGTAGGTAGGCAATATCGCTTTCAGCCTTCTTCATATTAGCTTCCATCAAAGTTAAGCGCGTAATCGTCTCGGCAACTTTCTCAGCAAACACGGCTATCTCATCATGTTGTTGTTGTTGTAGTGGCTACAACAACCCCGCCCAGGACGGTTGGTATCTCAGTCGTTGTCGTCAAGTTCCACTAACGGCAGCCCTAGGAAGCGTGCAGCTTCTGTGGGGTTGGTCCACAGGGACAAGGCCGTTAGGGTTGTCGGGTTTTCCGGGCATGCGTAGAGATGTCATGTGGGGTCTCTCCGCATGCCGGACACTCATTTGGCACATCCTCATTCAATCTACTCAGGTAGGAGTTTAACCTGCTGCAGTAGCCGGAGCGAAGTTGTGCCAGTGTCGTTCGTGTCTCTCGAGGCAGATGAAGCTCCGTCTCGTCTGTGTCCGGGGGCGGTATGCCTTGAACGGCATTCACAGGTCTAGAGTCTACATAACCCGAGACTGACTCCCTGTGAATGCCGTTCAGGGCCAGTCAGTAAGCTGTCGGGTCCAGAGGTTACTGGCGCTGCGTAGTTCAAAACCGGCCGGCCTATTGCCTTGTATGTTGCCAGCAAAGTTTCTTTGTCTTTGCCCCAAGTCCTCCCGGCTAGCGACTTGAGGACCTTGTTGCGGCTCTGTACTTTATTGACAATAGCGGTTGCGTGCGCAGAGAAGGTGAGCAGGCTGTCGAATGTTACTCCGAGTATTTTGGGGTTATTCACCGTCGGAATTGGTGTGTCATTGACGTGAATTCCCAGCGGTAGCCTGACCTCCTTCGTCCAGATGGTGAACAGGGTCGCAGAGGATTTCGTAGGGGAGAGGGCTAGACACTTTGCAGTGAAGAAGCGAGAAAGTTCGGAGAGATACCCGTTTACTTTTGATGGGATGATGAAATTAATAAAACACGTGCGAGTCCTTTGAGGTTGAAAAAGCAAGAGAGTTAATAAAAATGTTTATTCAAAGTCATCACTAGAGATGTGCAAAAAGATATGTATTAGAGATGTGACAGTATTGGTTAATCTATTACCAACACCCTCACTTGATGAATTACCAATTAATTTTAAATGCTAATTTGCTTAAGTGAAATATTTTTACGTAAACAATTCATTAATATGTATACAATGTGTAATAAATGTTTTGATTTACAATGTATAGTTTACTGAGTACATTTCAATTTTAAAAAATTATTTGGAGTTCAGCATAATCCACTAAGTTTGACGCACAAGGAGTGCTTGTCCTTAGGAACTGCTTTGGTTAAATTATCAGCCGCCATTTCCTCAGAGGAGATGTAGTTTACGGTGACCACCGCTTTTTGAATCATATCCCTAATGTGGTGATGTCTGACGTCGATATGTTTGGTGCGATTTCTGAACCCGTTGGACTCAGCTAGGTCAATTGCGCTGCTATTGTCACAACTAATTGGAATAGCCTTACATGAACTGGGATCGACTTCATTAATAAACTGCTTCAGCCACAATGCTTCCCTTACTGCAGATGACAAAGCCAAATACTCAGCTTCAGTAGTTGATAAGGCCACGGTTGGTTGACGCTTGCTGTTCCAGCTGATTGCTGCATCTGACAACTTGAAGACGTAACCGCTGCATGATCTTCGCTTATCAACGTCCGATGCGTAGTCCGCATCACAAAAACCTGAGATGCCTTCGTCGATATGTTTGATGTAGCGCAGTTTAAAATTTGAGGTCCCTTGTAGGTAGCGAAATATACGTTTGACCGCTGTCCAGTGAACTGCATTGTAGTTAGTATTGAATCGACTCACATCGTTGACTGCGAAAGCAATATCTGGTCGAGTACCCTGCGCCAAGTATAGCAAACATCCAACTGCTTCTTGGTACGGAATACTTTTAAGTTCGCTCCACGATGATTCTTTACTGGTACCCAAATCTTTCGAAAGCTTAACGTTCGGATCACTCGGAGTAGAAATTGGCTTACAGTCAGCCATACGAAACCGCTCAAGTATTTCTCTGATGTAGCTCGACTGATCTAACTCAATATAGTCTTGGGTCTGATTTATTCTGATTCCCACACAATTCGTAGCTGACCCAAAATCTTTCATTTTAAAACATGAACTTAGAGCTAACTTGAGTTTTGCTAGTACGATAGAATCATTCCAAAAAATTAGTATATCATCCACATATAACGCTAACATTAGATTGAGATCTTTGTTGTAAAAAACACATGGGTCAAGCCTCGACTGAATCAATCCGAAGGACTTTAATGCTGTGATTAACTTACAGTTCCACAGCCTACCAGCTTGTTTTAAACCATACATTGCGCGATTCAGCTTGCCTACTTTATTAGTTCCATCACTAAAGCCTTCAGGCTGCTCGATAAAAATTTCCTCCTCCAAATCGCCTTGAAGAAATGCTGAGACCGCGTCCATCTGGTCGATTCTCATTCCCTTTTTGGCAGCTAATGCAATTAAAAATCGTATTGTTGTATAACGCACAACTGGTGAATATGTTTCTTGATAGTCTTGACCGAATTTTTGGGCACAACCTTTCGCGACGAAACGAGCTTTATAACGCAATACATTTCCGTTGTTATCGCGCTTAGTTTTGAATACCCATTTGCACTTAATGGCTTTTCGACCCTTGGGTAAATCAACTAGTGTCCAAGTGTTGTTCTCCCTGTGAGAACGAATTTCTTCTACCATTGCTTGTTGCCAGTTTTTACTCTCTTTACTATTCAATGCTTCAATTGGTGTACCCGGGTCTGAGGCGATATTATTGCATGATATGTATGAGACGAACTCACCAAAATCTTTGGGTTTTGGCTTTCGCGAAGACTTTCTTGTCTCTTGCCCTGGAACCTCGTTAGTGGGAATATAAAGTGGATCGCAATCTTCATATTCGCTGTCAGTACAAGTTGTTACGTTTTCAATGTCTACTACTTCTGACAAACTGCTACAATTTTCATCAACTGGAAGCTGTTCAAATAAGTCAGCCCTCACTGAGACTGAATCATGTTTACCGCTAGCTGAGTCCTGCTTACCCACCGTATGTTGTTTCGGATAACTTTGATCCACTCTTTCCACATCCCCCACTTTATTCGAATCAACACACGTTTTGGTGATGTCAACTTCCATATTTGTTATTGGAACACTCTCGTGGAAAATTACATCGCGACTGATAGTGAGTTTTTTGGTGTTCGGTTCGATGCAACGGTAACCTTTTTTATTGCCGTCAAAACCAACAAATGTCATTTTGATTGATTTCGCATTCCACTTTGTTCGACGTTGTTTAGGAATATGTACCATCACTGGGGATCCAAAAATCCGCAAATGTGAGATGTCGACTCTTTTTCCAGACCATATTTCTTCTGGTATTTGATTTTCTATTGATGAGCAAATCGATCTATTAACAATGTAAGCTGCCATCGCACACGCTTCAGCCCAGTATGAATCATCTAAATTTGCGTCAAAAAGCATACACCTGGCACGTTCCACTAAGGTGCGATTCATTCTCTCAGCAATGCCGTTCTGCTCAGGCGTATAAGCATTTGTTATTTGGTGTTGTATACCAGACGACTTAAAAATTTTGGTAAATTGCCTAGAACTATATTCCGTTCCTCCATCTGAGCGGAAAATTTTAATCTTACGTTCTGTCTGGTTCTCAACAAAGTTTTTGAAGTCAATAAACGCTTCCATAGCCTCTGATTTTTGTTTCAGGAAGTACAAGAACACTTTTCTGCTGTAGTCATCTATGAATGTAATAAAATACCTGGCACCACCTATGGAGCGCGTTTCCATTGGCCCTACCAAATCCGAATGGATTATCTCGAGGAGCTCTTTTGTGCTGGACTTGCTATGCTGAAAAGGTTTCCTTGATTGTTTACCTTGTGCACACACTGTGCAATTTGCATCAATTGTTTTATCATCAAATTTTAAGCCATCAACAGATTGCTTCATTTGTTTCAGACTCTTGAAGTTTATATGACCTAGTCTGCGATGCCAAGTTATTGCAGAATTTTCTAAATTTCTACACATGTAAGATGAACCTGATGTAAATTTATATACGCCATCTTTAGGTTTGCAATTTACATATGGAGTTCCTTGAGAGTCGTATACAGTGCAACCCCTGCTGTCAAATACGATTTTGTTGCCCGCTTCTACCATTCTGTAGACCGATAATAAATTTGCTGATAAGTCTGGTATGTGCAGTACATTGTTAACGTCAACTACTTCCGCATTTAGTCTAAGAGTCGTTTTACCAGCACATTTTACTTCCATTTTTGCATCATTTGCCGTAACAATGTCACTTATTGACGATGATTTGAAGTTAGTTAAAAGATTTGCATTGGGTGTCATATGAATTGATGCTCCGCTGTCAATGAACCATTCATTAGTTGAAGATTTGGCCGCTAGACACGAGAAAGCTCTCTTAGCTGAAAACTTTGGCTTTTCTTTCGACTTTGCAGTACAATCATTGGCTTTGTGATTTTTGCCACCACAGGAATAACATTTGATTCCTCTATTTGCATGCTTTTTAAATTGCTTAGGTTTGGTTTTTGATAAAAAGGCATTGTCTGTCACAGGAGAAGGCTTAACCTCTAAATCAAATAATTTTGTTTTAACTTCTTCGGATGACGGGTATGATTGCCTGCCCTCGAAACTCATTAAAAGTGGCATGAACTGCTCTGGTAAGCCGAGACAGTAAATACCAGCTAACCAACGATCGTCAACCTCCCATCCTGCGCTGTTTAATTTATGGTAAAGGGAAGTGATAGTTTCAATGTATGATTGCATGGATTGACAATTGTCGAACTTCACCGAAACAAACTTGATTAAAAGACTGACCGTCCGTAAAAATCCACTATCTTCGAATAGTTTCTTAAGTTTATCCCACATTTCTAGCGCGGTTCTACAAGATCGAATATGTGCGTACATGGACTTTTCCACCGATAGCACTAGTGTAGCTTTTGCCTCGCTAAGCTTGGCTTCGTCTTTCTCAAGAGAAGTTGAGGTATCTGTGTTCCTTAAAATGCATTTGGTAAGCCCTTTGGATTCTAACAAATTTTCCATGGCGAAAGACCAATCATGGTAATTCTCTGCTCCAGTAAGCTTTTCAATGGTGAAATCCCTCAGAATTCTCGCCATCGTGTAAAAAACAAATGATTTTCCTATATCGCAACAAAGCTGGAAATAACCTTTATGTTTTTTTTATTTTTATACCTATATCGCAACAAATGCTAGTAGACACTTAGTCTCACGATCAGGATGCTCCTTTTTTAGTAAAGCGAGGTGCCCATAACCTGATGGGATGATGAAATTAATAAAACACGTGCGAGTCCTTTGAGGTTGAAAAAGCAAGAGAGTTAATAAAAATGTTTATTCAAAGTCATCACTAGAGATGTGCAAAAAGATATGTATTAGAGATGTGACAGTATTGGTTAATCTATTACCAACAACTTTCGAACACAGGTCATCAATTCCATTCCCAGTCGCCATGATCGTGCAATCGTCGGCATAAGAGACAATCGAGACTCCCTCTGGTGGTTGAGGGAGCTTTGAAATGTAAAAGTTAAACAGTAGCGGGAAAAGGACACCACCCTGTGGAACCCCCTGTTTTATTTTCATCAGTTTACTCGTTTTGTCTCTAAACATTACCGACGAGTGTCGACCACTCAGATAATTTGCCGACCACCGTTTGTGGTGGTTCGAAATCCATTCCAGTAAAAATTAATTCAACAAAGTTTTTTCATACATATTTTCCCATTGTACTCAAGCAGGTACACCTGTTTTCACTGCACTGATTTTACAACTCAAAACTTTTTAGGGAAAACAAAGTCTCATCACCAATGCAAAATTCGAAATAAACTCTAAAAAAACAAAAAAATTTTAAAAAGCCTCTACCAAACAGATTGCCATAGCAAAACTATTTTTTTTTCTGCTTCAAATTATGAAATGCGTTACTACGCCATCTTAGACCAACTTTCATTTCGAAAAAATTTCAAATGATAAAAAATTTAAAAAACTTTAGTAAAAAAAATTGCATGGTTTTTCCGTACTCATGCGAGTACAATGGTAATAAATGGGTTAAAGTCACCTACTACCATTCGGTTTTTACCTCTGAGGAGCGCACCTATGTCAGGTGACACGCTCAACATCGCCTGACCGGATAGCAATGCCCTGACCTTCTAGGGTGGTATCCCTGCGGTCGATGTCTGCTTCGACAAGACGATACTGCACGGTGTGGTGCGTGATGAACGCTAAGCCACCACCATTATCTCGCTCGCGATCTCGACGGTGCACGTTGTACCCGGCACAATTCAACAATGTTGAATTGCTGTGCAACTTCGTCTCTTGGACCGCAGCTATCAGTATACCATGCCTTCCCATAAATACGGTTATCACCTCGATCTTGTTCTGAAGCCCGTTGCAGTTAAATTGAAGGAGTTTCATGTGGTTCGGGAGACGTGTGGTGATGCGGGGCGTGAGAGATGTGTGTGGTCGTGTCGCCATTGGCTGTGTTCGCTGCTGAGGTGGTTGCCGCCCTGTGGTGGTGGTGGGTGGCGTCGCGGTTGAGGTTTGCGACCGTGCAGCGCAACACGGGCCCTCGAAGTTCCTCGTCCAGTCTCGCGGTGCGCAGACCTGAACATGCCCTAAAGTGGTACCAGCCAAGGCAGGTGTTGCACTTGACCGATGTCACATTACGTCAGACCAGGATTGACATACCGTGCAGATTGTAGGAGGAACCAAGAGTTGTTGGCGGCGGCGTGTGGGTGGTGGTGCGGTTGTGTGTGTTCTGTGGTCTGTCGCGGTTGTGGTGTGGTCTATTGTGTTATGTTGTTGTGCTGTTGTGTTTGTTTGGAACTGCTCAGGTGGACTGGGGTTAGCTGTGGTGGCTGCTCTGTTTGAGCAGCAGGGGGCCACAAACGACGTGGTCCACTGCCTATGTGTCCGTAGTCCTGAGCAGACTCTGAGGTGACTCCACCCCTCGCAAGCATTGCACTTGACTGAGGTGGAGTGTGGTGTAGTCGTCTCTGGCATACACAGCAAGTGTAGGTTTCTAGCCCTGGGTTTGACTCGATGCCAGCCCTGAGTAGAAGAAAACGTAGCGAATGTAGCCCTATGGACGAACAACTTCTGAGATACTTCGCCGACCTAAACGGGGTTAGATCGCCGAAACAACAGGCCTTGGTCGGGTAAAACCCGAGTCATTCCGGTACGTAGAACCGGCTGTCGTGGGAATGTGTTATAGAATTGTGTATACTCGAATTTAATAGTTTTAAAGCTCATATCTGGATTCTAATAACCCCCTAATACCAGTGTTAGATCAAATCTGTATACATATGTATATATGTAGTACTATGTATACTTTATTTTTTCATTTATTTATTTATTTATTTATTTTTGTCTATGAATTTACAATTCTTACAGACTAAGCACAGGTAAATTTAAAAGTAATGTTAATTAAAATACAAAAAGCAGTCTTTAAATAGCACTATTTTTACTTAATAATGTTTTTACTTGGGAATTAAAGCCAAATTTAGTGGATGAGAGGTCGAGGTCCAAAGAAACAAAGAGCTTATTCAATTCGACGAGAGTTCTATTAACCGGGGAATTGAAACTATATACAGTCTTGCTGGTGTTATGCTCCCTAATTGGGAGCACTCTCGCCTCATCATTGATGTGGTGTTCTGGTGACATCAGGAGGCATCCGGTCGCTGTCCTGAGTGCTGTGTTTTGTACTGTCTGTAGCTTCATCCACTGCGTCTTACTAGTCCCCGACGACCACACTGGTGCTGCGTAGTTTAAAACCGGCCGGCCTATTGCCTTGTATGTTGCCAGCAACGTTCTTTGCCCCAGGTACTGCCGGGTAGCGACTTGAGGACTTTGTTGCGGCTCTGTACTTTGTTGACAACAGCGGTTGCGTGCGCAGAGGAGAGCAGGCTGTCAAATGTTACTCCGAGTATTTTCGGGTTATTCACCGTCGGAATTGGTGTGTCATCGACGTGAATACCTAGCGGTAGCCTGACCTCCTTCGTCCAGGTTGTGAACAGGGTCGCCATGATCGAGCAATCGTCGGCATAAGAGACAATCGAGACTCCCTCTGGTGGTTAAGGCCACGAGTTATCTGAGTGTTTATGGCGTTAAGTGCTAATGTACTGTGCAGTTTACGGAAACCATGCTGATGCTTCGCTGGGGTCAGGTGGTTCGGGAAATACGGGAGCAGCAGGGCCTCAAGTGTCTTCGCTACCGGGGAAAGGAGTGTTATCGGTCGATAAGAATCTCCTTTGTTGGCTGGTTTCCCCGGTTTGAGCAGTGGGACCACTCTCCCCACCTTCCAGATGTCTGGGATGATGAGAGTGGCCATAGACAAATTGAGGACCTCCGTTAGGTACGCTACTCCCGCAGGACCCAAATTTTTCAGCATCAGCATGCATATTCCGTCGGGACCCATGGCTTTGGAGGCTTTCGCCTTCCCGATGGCCACCTGAACTTCACCGCAGGTGAAAGCAAGGGGGCACAATTTGTTGGCAGTTTGTGCAGCCTTCTGGTCACTCGACGCTTGGTTTTGTCCACCGCAGGATGCAGTATGAACTGCCGGCTAAAGTAGTTCGCGCATCGCTCCGGGTCCGACGAGGCATGGTCCCCGAAAGAAATTTCGACTCTGTCGTCGTGCATCGTCGGGTTGGACACTGACCTCACGGTTGACCAAAGCTTACTCACACCAGAGGTGAAGTGACAGGTCTTCAGATGTTCTTCCCACTTCCGCTTATGTACGTTCACTAGTTGCCGAATCTCCGCGTTGAGATCCATGATACGGGGTCTCCGGGATCGGCCTGACGAAGGCTTGCACGCAGGGAAATTTGGACGTGGTTCAGTGATGCATCCTGCCGGTACGAAGCGAGCTGCAGCAGCGGTGACAGCCCTGCGGAACTTACGTTCACCAAGGTGGACGTCGGTTGGTGTGGAGAGAGCAGCGAAGGTGTGTTCAGTAAATTCCGCGAAGCCTATCCAATCAGCTTTGGAGAAGCTTATATAGGTTCGATGCTCCGCGGAAGCAAAGTTGGTTTATCTATCGAGATGACTACGGGCAGATGGTCGGATGCCAAGGTCAGCATAGGTCGCCATGATATGCTGTTTATCAGACCAGCGCTGACTATTGTTATGTCTGGCGAGCTGCAGCAGCTGCCCATAATCCTGGTGGGTGCGTCGTCGTTCATTGTGCAGAATGTCGAATCGTCTATCTGCTCAGCCAAGTCTGTTCCCCTACGATCGTTTGACAGGCTTGAGTGCCAAAGATCGTGGTGCGCATTAACCCATTTTTTCCTGTTGAAATAAGAAATCACATAGAACAAAATTCCTTACATTACACAACACTGTACTATAGACATATGTATATGAAACCTAATTTTGACATCTTAAATAAATGATTTGACACTTTCTCTCTCTCTAAGACTGTAAAGCAGCTCGCACGTGTTTTTAGTTTCTATCAGGTTATGGGCACCTCGCTTTTAAAAGTTAAAAATTAATCAAAGTAATTTTATTAGTTTTGCATTCTTGGCCATAATCAATTCTTTTTACAAGCATTCGTTGCGAAGCGCATTTGTTCATTCCCACGACAGCCGGTTCTACGTACCGGAATGACTCGGGGTTTCACCCGACCAAGGGCTGTTGTTTCGGCGATCTAACCCCGTTTAGGTCGGCGAAGTATCTCAGAAGTTGTCCGTCCATAGGGCTACATTCACTACGTATTCTCCTACTCAGGGCTGGCATCGAGTCAAACCCAGGGCCAGAAACCTACACCTGCTGTGTATGCCGGAGACGATTACACCACAACTCCACCTCAGTCAAGTGTAATGCCTGCGAGGGGTGGAGTCACCTCAGAGTCTGCTCGGGACTACGGACACACAGACAGTGGACCACGTCGTACGTGGCCCCCTGTTGCTCAAACAGAGCAGCCTCCACGGCTAACCACAGTCCGCCCGAGCAGCCCCACACACTCACACAGCAGCCACACACAGTCACCACAACACAACAACATAATAACACCACAGACCATACCACAGCCACCACAGACCACATAACACACACAACCGCACCACCACCCACACGCCGCCGCCAACAACTCCTGGTTCCCCCTACAATCTGCACGGTATGTCAGACCAGAATATTCCGTAATGTGACATCAGTCAAGTGCAACACCTGCCTTGGCTGGTGCCACTTTAGGGCATGTTCAGGTCTGCGTACCACGCGAGATTGGACGGGGAATTTCGAGGGCCCGTGTTGTGCTGCTCGGTCGCAGACGTCAATTGCGACGCCCCCCACCACCACCACAGGGCGGCAATCACCCCAGCAGCACACACAGCCAACGGCGGCAAGAACATACACCTCACTCACACCCCACATCACGACACGTCTCCCGAACCACATGAAGCTCCTCCAATTCAACTGTAACGGGCTACAGAGCAAGATTGAGGAGATAACCGTCTTCATGTGTCGGCATGGTATATTAATAGCTGCGGTCCAAGAGACGAAGTTGCACAGCAATTCAACTTTGTTGAATTGCGCCGGGTACAACGTGCACCGTCGAGATCGCGAGCGAGATAATGGTGGTGGCTTAGCGTTCATCACGCACCACACCGTGCAGTATCGTCTTATCGAAGCAGACATCGACCGCAGGGATACCACCCTAGAATGTCAGGGCATCGCTATCCGGTCAGGCGATGTCGAGCTCGAAATATTTAACATATACATACCCCCTGTCACCTGCTGCCCGGCAGGATATCACCCTGATATAGGTGCGCTCCTCAGAGGTGAAAACCGTATGGTAGTAGGTGACTTTAATGCGCACCACGATCTTTGGCACTCAAGCCTGTCAAACGATCGTAGGGGAACAGACTTGGCTGAGCAGATAGACGATTCGACATTCTGCACAATGAACGACGACGCACCCACCAGGATTATGGGTAACTGCAGTAGCTCGCCAGACATCACAATAGTCAGCGCTGGTCTGATAAACAGCATAACGTGGCGACCTATGCTGACTCTAGCATCAGACCATCTACCCATAGTCATCTCGATTGATAAACCAACCGACTTTGCCTCCGCCAAACACCGGACCTATATCAACTTTTCTAAAGCTGATTGGAAAGGTTACGCGGAGTTTACCGAAAACACCTTCGCAGCGCTCCCCACACCAACCGACGTCCATCTCGGTGAACGTAAGTTCCGCAGGGCTATCACTGCTGCTGCAGCTCGCTTCATACCGGCAGGATGTATATCGGACCCACGTCCAAACTTCCCTGCCGAAGCGGCTGTTCTAGCCGATGAGCGTGATAGCCTTCGTCAGGCCGATCCCGGAGATCCCCGTATCAGGGATCTCAACGCGGAGATTCGGCAACTTGTAAACGTACATAAGCGGAAGAAGTGGGAGGAGCACCTGAAGACTTGTAATTTCACCTCTGGTGTGAGCAAGCTTTGGTCAACCGTGAGGTCATTGTCTAATCCGACGAAGCACGACGACAGAGTCGAAATTTCCTTCGGCGACCATGCTTCGTCGGACCCGGAGCGATGCGCGAGCTATTTTAGCCGGCAGTTCATACTGCATCCTCCGGTGGACAAAGCCAAGCGTCGAGTGACCAGAAGGCTGCACAAACTGCCAACAACCTGTGCCCCCCTTGCTTTCACTTGCGGTGAAGTTCAGGTGGCCATCGGGAAGGCGAAAGCCTCCAAAGCCATGGGTCCCGACGGAATATGCATGCTGATGCTGAAAAATTTGGGTCCTGCGGGGGTAGCGTACCTAACGGAGGTCCTCAACTTGTCAATGGCCACTCTCATCATCCCAGACATCTGGAAGGTGGGGAGAGTGGTCCCACTGCTCAAACCGGGGAAACCTGCCAACAAAGGAGATTCGTATCGTCCGATTACACTCCTTTCCCCGGTAGCGAAGACACTCGAGGCCTTGCTACTCCCGTACTTCACAAACCACCTGACCCCAGCGAAGCATCAGCATGGTTTCCGTAAAGTGCACAGTACAACAACAGCACTTAACGCCATAAACACTCAGATAACTCGTGGCCTTAACCGTAACCGTCCCTGTGAGAGAACGATTCTAGTAGCGTTGGACTTGTCAAAGGCGTTTGACACCGTCTGCCATTCCACGCTACTAGAAGATATAGAGGCCTCCTCTCTCCCACAGAGGCTCAAACGGTGGTCGGCAAATTATCTGAGTGGTCGACATTCGTCGGTAATGTTTAGAGACAAAACGAGTAAGCAGCGAAAAATAAAACAGGGGGTTCCTCAGGGTGGTGTCCTTTCCCCGCTACTGTTTAACTTTTACATTTCAAAGCTCCCTCAACCACCAGAGGGAGTCTCGATTGTCTCCTATGCCGACGATTGCTCGATCATGGCGACTGGGAATGGAATTGATGACCTGTGTTCGAAAGTAAACGGCTATCTCTCCGAACTTTCTCGCTTCTTCACTGCAAAGTGTCTAGCCCTCTCCCCTACGAAATCCTCCGCGACCCTGTTCACAACCTGGACGAAGGAGGTCAGGCTACCGCTGGGGATTCACGTCGATGACACACCAATTCCGACGGTGAATAACCCCAAAATACTCGGAGTAACATTCGACAGCCTGCTCTCCTTCTCTGCGCACTCAACCGCTATTGTCAATAAAGTACAGAGCCGCAACAAGGTCCTCAAGTCGCTAGCCGGCAGTACTTGGGGCAAAGACAAAGAAACGTTGCTGGCAACATACAAGGCAATAGGCCGGCCGGTTTTGAACTACGCAGCGCCAGTGTGGTCGCCAGGGACTAGTAGGACGCAGTGGACGAAGCTACAGACTGTACAGAACACCGCACTCAGGACAGCGACAGGATGCCTCCTGATGTCGCCTGAACACCACCTGCACGGCGAGGCGCAAATGCTCCCTGTAAAGGAGCACAATATAATGCTCTGCAAGCAGTTCCTGATCGGGAGCCACAGAAGTGGCCACCCAAACAGACAGCTGCTTGCAGAGGAGCCCTCGCCTAGGCACGTCAGGAGGCATCTATATGAACTGAC
Source organism: Rhagoletis zephyria (assembly GCF_001687245.7). Lineage (NCBI taxonomy): Eukaryota > Metazoa > Arthropoda > Insecta > Diptera > Tephritidae > Rhagoletis > Rhagoletis zephyria. Next base: position 16,026 of record NW_016168694.1, read on the forward strand.
GGACGAAGTCCAGAGGTTCATTAAGCAACCTCTGGACCCGACAGCGTACAGACAGGCCCTGAACGGCATTCACAGGGACTCAGTCTCGAGTTATGTAGACTCTAGACCTGTGAATGCCGTTCTAGGCATACCACCCCCGGACATTGACGAGACAGAGCTTCATCTGCCTCGGGAGACACGTACTACACTCGCCCAACTTCGCTCCGGCTACTGCAGCAGGTTAAACTCCTACTTGAGTAGGCTGAATGAGGATGTGCCGAACGAATGTCCGGCATGCGGAGAGACCCCACATGACTCGAACCATCTCTTCGCATGCCCGGAAAACCCGACAACCCTAACGGCCTTGTCCCTGTGGACAGATCCCACAGAAGCTGCACGCTTCCTAGGGTTGCCGTTAGTGGAACTTGACGACAACGACTGAGATACCAACCGATCTGGGCGGGGTTGTTGTAGCCGCTACAACAACAACAACAACAAGCGCATTTGTTGCGTCAACTCATAAAGAAATTGCACAATGGCGAGATCACAACAAGAATTCATCTTAGAGAAGCTAAATGGTGCAGATAACTATGACGACTGGGCTTTTGCCATGGAAAATCTGTTGGAATCGAAGGGTCTGTATCAAGGCAGCGAAGAATGATGCTGCTGTGGCCGTAGAAACAGATGAAAACAAGCTGAGCGGCGCGAAAGCAACGATAGTGCTGTCCGTTGAAAAAGTTATGTATGTCCACATTCGAGCATGCAAGACCGCATTAGAAATGTGGACGAAATTGAAGCAGTTGTTTGAAGATCGCGGATTTCTGCGAACCGTAAGCCTGCTGATTAAATTTGTGACGGTCCGATTGGAAAATTGTGATTCAATGCAATCGTATATTGAATCTATAACATCTTTGTACTACAAATTAAATTCTGTTGGTTGGGAAGTTGATGATCGTTGGCTCGCAGGCATATACTGTCTTGGCCTACCTGAACAGTTTATGCCACTGTTAATGGGTTTCGAAGGCCGACAATCAAACCCATCCTCATATGAAGTTAAAGCAAAGCTGCTAGATTTAGAATTTAAACCTTCGCAGCAATCGGATAGCGCATTTTTATCTAAAAATAAACACAAACCATCAAGAAAACAGGTAAATCGTAACATCAAGTGTTATTCGTGTGGGGGTAAAAATCATAAGGCAATTGACTGCCCAGTTAAGCCGAAAGAAAAGTCGACCCACTCAGCAAAACGAGCTTTTTCGGCGAACCTTGCCACGAAAAATCCAGTAAGGGAATGGTTTGTAGATAGCGGAGCATCCAGTCATATGACCCCCAACATTAACCTTTTAAGTAATTGCAAACCTTCTGCAATAGTTGAAATAATTACTGCTAACGATGGGAAAATGGCAGTAAAGTGCGTAGGTGATACGAAATTAAAGCTTAAATCAGATGAAGTAAAAGTAAACAATGTACTTCATATACCCGATTTATCTGCAAATTTATTATCTGTTTACCGAATGGTAGAAGCAGGCAACAAAGTCGTATTTGACATGAATGGGTGCACAATTTATGATAGACAAGGGGTTCCGTATGCACATTGTAAGCCAAAAGATGGGGTATACAAATTCGTATCCGGATCATCGTTGTTAGCCAAAAGTATAGAAAATTCAATAACAACCTGGCATCGTAGGTTAGGTCACATAAATTGTCAAAGCTTGATACAAATGAAAAATGGAATCGTATCGGGCATGCACTTTGACGACAAAACTAGTCTCGTAAATTGTGAAGTATGCGCTAAAGGAAAACAAACGAGAAAATCATTTAAGATGAGCAGCTCTGAAACGAAAAGCATGTTGGAAATTGTTCACTCAGATATGGTTGGGCCAATGGAAACGCCCTCCATCGGTGGAGCGAAATACTTTATCACCTTCATCGATGATTATAGTAGAAAAGTTTTCTTGTATTTTTTGAAGCAAAAATCAGAAGCTATAGATGCATTCGTAGATTTTAAAGCGTACGTTGAAAACCAAGCTGAACGGAAAATAAAAATACTACGCACAGATGGCGGAACTGAATACCGTTCCAAGCAATTTATTCGGCTTTTCAAGATGAATGGTATTCAGCATCAGGTGACGAATGCTTACATACCTCAACAGAATGGTGTCGCTGAGCGCATGAATCGCACCATTGTTGAAAGAGCTAGGTGCATGATCATCGATGCAGAATTAGACAATTCATTCTGGGCTGAAGCGTGTGCAATGGCCGCTTACATTATCAATCGATCGGTTTGCTCGGCATTAGTGAACAAGACGCCTGAAGAAGTTTGGTCAGGCGTAAAAGTAGACATTTCCAATATACGAATTTTTGGATCACCCGTTATGGTACATGTACCAAAGCAACGTCGCTCAAAATGGAATGCAAAGTCACAAAAATTGATATTTGTGGGTTTCGATAGCGATAAAAAAGGTTTTCGCTGCATTGACCCGAAAACTAAGAACCTGACTATTAGCCGTGATGTAATTTTTCATGAGCGCCTGCCAACTTCGAAAATAGAAGTATCCATAGACACTGCGGTTGTCGATTCAAATCAAGTGAGGAGATTGAGTACGAGTGAATGTGATGTAAACCAACAACCCGATAGTAAGTTGGATCGAGACATTATTTCAATTGTTTCAGATTCAGTGAGGGATAATAAGCTCAATATTTCAAATGACCTATATATTGCTGAGCCGTCTGACAACGATGGTGCACAACGTGGAGCGGCTATTACAAAGAGTAACGATA
>NW_016168695.1:0-7279 GCF_001687245.7 Rhagoletis zephyria
CCACGGACAGATGCGGTGGATGCCATGGACTGCGAAAAGATGTAGTACGGGTATTATTTCTTATGACACCGGCAAGCGAGTGGTTGTTACTACTGCAAAGGGTTGTTCCATAAATACGTCGTGCATATGTATGTAAGTGCAAATACTTGCTCAAAAGTTTAGTGGCAATGATGTGCGCTTGAATTGCACGTTGGGTGGATGCACTATTTTTTGTTTATTGTACTTTGAAGTTCATATAAAATAAGTGTTTTTTTATTATCCTTAAAAAAAACATAAAACTAGCATACAATTGAAGAACACTTCGGCAGCTGAAAGCGCAGTTGTGCAAGCTCGTTGGTTTTCTTGTTATGTTGCATAAATTAAAAGGCGCCTCTTTTTTGCTTATATTGACAATTAGTTTTTTCTTTATTTCTGTTTTCATGTAATTTTCTTTATTTCTATTTATTTCCTGTCAATTATACAATTCTTCACACGTTTTCTTAGATTTCATCTTAATATTTAAAGCCAACTTAATTACATATTCTCTAACATATTCAGTATTTTTCTGCCAACATAACATTCTATTTTATTTACTTTTACTATTTTTGGTGTATTGTATTTATCTATATATGCATGTATGTATGTATATTTGTATAAGTATGAAGTATGTATGCGTGATATTGCCTGGGCTATGTGTGTGCATATGACTGTTTGCATACGTGCTGATATAAACCTTAAAATTATAAAAATCAAACGTTCACTGATTAGAATAAAATTAAATTGCAATCGTATTAAAATTTCAATGTATTTCTTTATCGTATGTACATAGGTCAGTGAAGGTGATGAACTCCTCCCCCCCCCGAAGAATAATAGTTTAATAATATGGGTTTAGAAAAAAGTATGTGGAATAAAGTGTTATAGCACGAAATTAAAAAAAAAAAACATTCGATTCGATTTTAAAATACATTCAATTTTTCTGTTTCTTCTTCTTCTTTTTTGGCGCTGTAACCGCCTAAGCGATTTTGGCCGAGTTCAGCAAAGCACGCCAGTCGTTTCTCCTCTGTGCCAACTGACGCCAATTGGAAACGCCAAGTGAAGCCAAGTCCTTCTCCACCTGATATTTTTTCTGTTTACATACTTATAAATCAATGAAACGAAGATTTTTCACATTTAAAAAATATCTTACTTTAAAAACTGGGAGGCAACCCTATTTAGAAATATGCCAGGATGGTGAGTACATATTTTTAGTGTATATGTGTGTATATAAACTTATACATACAAGTATATGCCCTATTAAATTAATAAGATGAAAGTTTGTATTACAAAACAATGTGGCAACCCTCATGGAGTATATTAAATTAAATTTTTTTAGTTAAATTTTTTGAAATCGAAAATAAATGGCAACCCTGCACTAATATCCTAATAGATAACACTTACTATAAAGACAAATATATGTTTAGGAGCTTTCTTTTTGTGCCCATAAATAGTAACATGGGATCTTAATTTTCTTAACAAAAAATTTAATAAATATACGATGGAAAATAGGCAACCCTATTCAAAAATATTTCTGAATTGAGGGTTTTAAAATAATTTCCATTTAGTACACAGAATTGCAAAGTAAGTGCTTGTAAACTACTTGTCTATTTGGAAAAAGGTCTCCTTGCCCAGTGTGCACCACAAAGCATACCGGATATTTATGAATCTATAAATATAATAAACTTGTACTCGCATCACTCGAAAACTAATGCGTGAATTTGAATACAGTTTTAACCAATATAATGCTAGAGGTCTAACTTAAAATATAGGAGAGTAAATATTGCGAAATGGACGTCAAAAGAAAAGAGCTTAAAAGGCTTACAGCCGAACATATTCTTGTGGAGGCTGCCACATATTTGAAAATTTTAATATAATTCAATTGATAAGATAAATTAAATATTGCAATACGGGTATCAAATTAAAGTGGTTTAGGAAAGTTTACTGCAGAAAATATGTTTAAGGAGGGTTGCCACCTTTTTGAAAAACTTTCTTCAAATAATTTGATAAAAAAAGGAGTATTAAAATACGAGTGTCCAATAACATAAAAATATTCTTAAGGCGCCGAATATTTGTTAAGAATTTGTAATAAAAAAGTGTTGGGTCCACTAAATTTTATTTATGTTTACAATATAACCATTAATTTAAAACCAATTCACTAGTAATCAAATAATTTCTCAAATTGCATGCTTTATATAGTGTATATGCTTGCGATGTATGTAAATATGTGTCTATATATATATGACTGTATGCCGCTGTATATGCGTATATTAGAGTGGTCCAACAAATGTTTTTCCAAGATAGGGTTTGGGGCACCCTCCAAAATTTTTCCTATGTCCGAAAGAGGTGCTGGTACCAAACCTTACATTTCTACGCATAAATTTAGAGGGTGCTTATGTTGTTCATATTTTATTCTAGAAGTGGTTTAGTATCCTAAGAACATTTCAAATTTCAATTATCTAAGAAAATATCACAAGCTTCAGTTGTCATGGCAGCAGTACCTTTTTATAAAAATCACCAATATTTTTGCCAGTTTCACGGCGATTCAGTAGCGCTTTTAAAGGTCATTGAGCACCCTGTATTGGTTGCAGTAGAAAACTGAAAGTTGGTATAGATATTTCAAATATTAAACGGAAAAAACTATGAGGGTGCCCCGTTTTCTAGGCGAAAATTCTTTTCCCCATACAAAAATTTAACCACTTTAGTGTATGTGTGTGTGTGTGAGGGCTTAAGTGTTCACTATGTGTTAAACTGTACTATGTATATCTGCATTTAGTTTTTGTGTAGGTGTATACTGTTTGTTTAATTAATTTTTTTTCTAGTTTTTTCTGTTAGTTTTTTTTTATGTTGTCTATTTACTTGTTTTTCGTTTTAACATCATATAGTTGTTTATATGTTGTTCTGTTTTTTCTTTGATACGATTACTATTTTGTTGAGCTGTTGGAGCGTAACTACTTCCTGTTTCCTTTATTTTACTTATTTTCGAATAAACCGTTGTTTATAGCTTTAATCATATACATAAATAATTGCTTATGCATATTGAGTAGTTTGCATTTGTTTTCAGCTTCACTTTCACTTTGAGTTTCAATTTCACTTTCGCTAACGAATATCAATTCATTTACCATATTACTTGTATATTAAATTCGTCTAATATTTCTACTGCAACGAGTTTTTTTTTGGTTTTCAGGCGTATCCTTGTATTTTTATTTTCTATGTTTTTATTGCGCAACGAACCAATAAGCAGTGTTTTTTATTTATTAATTTTTTTTCTATTTGTATTTACATAGTAGGTATTTAGTATTAAAGCGTAGATTTTTGGTTTGCCTAAAGTTCATGTCTAAATATCTATGTATGAACTTTGTGTGTGTCTACGAATAAGCTTCTTGTTTTTTTTTTTGGTTTTCTGCAAAGCAAGTTTATTTACTATATTTTTAAATTTTTTAAAGGCATTACAGATTACGCCTACATAGTCGACTACTAGCTGTAGCATTTTTTTTTTGTCGTTCTTCTAAAAGCGCATAATTTAATAAACCTTTTCTCTTTTCTCGAAGTTTCATATATAACTATGCTATAGTATTTAGATAACAGTTGGCGTGTTAAGCTATTTTTTTTAAATTAGAATATACATACGTGTGTATAAGTGTATGTTTGTTGGTATGTATATATTTCGCATGTAAATAAACAATTTTAAGTATTTTTACTAGTCGCTCGATTTGAAACATTTTTTGCTTAGCAATTACTTTCGTCCTCAATTTTTTTTAATATTACATAAATTAATATTTATTGCTACACAAGTATAGTATTTTTTTCAATGGTTTCTTGCCAGAGATTATGCATCTACACATGTATCTACCTATGTATGCATTACATATACGTTAGACTGTACCAGAAAAATTAAGTTCGCCGTACCTACCTCAGTCTAAGATATTTTTGCAAGGCAAATCTTCGGCCGGTTTTATTGGATATATTCAAATGTTTTTTTTTTGGAAATATTGATTTTCCAAATATTGAATAAATAATTTGGTTTCTTGCTATCGGATAAAGCCGTTCATTTTACCTTGTTAATTTATATGCCAATTCGTTTTACGGAGGAGTTTATTATTCTTATCATATGTATACATATGTACATATATGTATATTGAAGTATATACCAATATGTATGTTGGTATGAAATTGTGAGCAAAGCAAAAAAAAAAAATATTATTGCACTTGTTTGTTTTTGAATCCGAAATTCACGACCGGTGTTGCCGTTGAGAATTATCAGAAGGTCGCAAAAAGGGGGTCATTGAAGAAAAAAAGGATCACCATATTACTTTTGCTTATCCTTACTAGTAAACGAATAAATCTGTTGAATTTCAAATGAAAATAGCGGGAGAAGCTTTGCATAAAACAGGGTTGCAAACATATCCCTATATCTAGTTGCTAATAGGAGAAGAGTTTCATTTCCTTTAAAAGTGTAAGTGATGCATTTTTTAGTACTTACAAGGGGAAATATTTTTTAATTTCACGGATCTGTTAACATTTCCTAAAGAATCTCTGAAAAGGGGCAAAAGTCACATATAATTTTGGAAAAGGGTCAAAAAGTCAAAATTTCCCCAAAAGTCGGGTCAAAGGGTATTAGCGCTTAAGAAGGGTCAAATTGTCCCTTTAGTCGTACAAGGGCAACACTGTTCACGACTTCAAATCGATATGAAAAGGATATGGTAACCAACTACTACAACTGCTACTCTTTTAACGAATGCAGATGGCCTAATTCCCGTCACTTTTTGAGTGTTGCACTGTGTTAGTAGTTATTGAGAACAGCACATGTTCAGCACAACTGCTTTCAGGGAATAGGGTATCTGATTGAAAATTCCATTATAAACATTTTTCAAAAATAACTGGAATTACAATTTGCGGTAACCGGATTATTATTTCCCAACATTGGCTAATGTGTTAACAGAATTCATTAAAATTCTCTGAAGAGTAATTCCGAAAGATTATAATGCATTGCAGTGATAATCTCGTACTACTCGAGCTAAATTTAAAATCAGAACAGTGCGTGCTGCAATCTGTAATTTAAAAACAAAAAGTAAAGGAACCTAAAATAAACACCAAAAAGACCTTTTCAAATATAAATAAAATTAATGATTCCATTTTGTTTAATCATTAATCGTCGATTGTGAATATGGTTAATTAAATTTAGTCATTAATCGTTAATCTAATTTAAAAAAATCTGATTAAGTGGTCAAGTTTGTCCGAGTTCGAAACCAAACACGGGATATATTTATTTTTTTTTGTGTTTAACGCTTAGAAAACACGCATAATATATAAAAAAATTAATAATAATTGTTATTAGTAATACATTAACTGGGAATTTTTAGAGCCCATTGCACATGTGCAGAGGGAAATTAAAACCTAGTTTGTAAAACGTATGTTGCTGTAGATCTTAATGAAAATGAACACCAAATTGTTTAGATTTATGAGGAAAACCGACTTACGACTTACATGTGTTTTTGCATTTAATCGACGATGTTTGTTACGTGTTTTTGAATTTCAGGTGACGTTATACCTAAACGTGATTGTACGTATGTAAAACCATAATTCATAAAAAAGGCGAAGATAGTGAAATATTTTATTTGATTTCAAGTTTTTTAATAACATTTTTTTTAGACAAATCTGAAACTCATACACATAACCTTTAACCTTTATTGGCACACTCGAAACTCATTCTAAAATTATTACATACTTGAAGAAAGTAACATACATATATGTGCATAAGGAATATTGCGTAGAAATATTCCACGCAAGTATTTATCTACTCTCAAATAATACGACTTTTAAATCAAGGCGTGCGAGTAAACGGTGCTACGGTACGTATACGTTACATACACAACTACGGATGTAAGCGCACGGCTAGTTATTTCTACTTTTTTTGGTATATCTCTTTTAAGTTTAAGGCAAACACTGTTTCTATAATCCGAATAGGCTCAGGAATCACTTGTTCATACGAAATATACTCCTCGTGTGTTTACAGTTTACCTTTTGTTTATTTAATATTCATTAAGTTTTTAATCCGTAAATCCGTGTAAATCCGGCTTTAAAATTTTATACGAATTAAAAAAAGAGAGTGTCGTGCATTTTCTTCATTACAAAATATGCTCTATAATATTGTTTTGTGGAAGAAAACGCGCAGCACCGTCACCAACAAAAAAACGTTGTCAAAAATCAGCAGTGTTTTTTAACCTCTTGAAATTTGCACTTTTAGTTAAAATTTAATGCATTTAAAAACTGCATATCTAAAATTTTTCTAAAAAATATTATTAACTTATTGACTGCAAGCCACTATGATAGCATACCCCTTTGATGACATTTTTTTTTAATTTGTATAAAATTATAGAATCGAATTTAAACGAAAAATATTTAGAATTTAATAAATATAAAAAGTACTGTTTGAATAATACATAAAAAACCGTTTTATTTTTTTTTTACTTTCACAATTGGGAAACGGTTTTTTACAAACTGACATTTTTCGAATACGTTATAAGAAAACCGGAAAAAATTGGAATAATGGAGCACCCTAGTACTCTCCAACTACTAATCAACTCTTATCACTCTGAAGTACCACCCGAATGTCAGTAAGTGGAATTTTTGCCAAGGACTTTTTTTGATTAGATTCCAGTAGAACCACTCATAAAAAAAAAACAAACAAAAATTACCGAATTTAGGTGCAACCAAAAAGTGTTAAAAAGACGACCACAAGGTTCGGCCAAAAGTACTTTAAACTCAGCGGTGTACGGCGAACTTTTTTTATTCACTTTTAAGGTGGTGTGGTCTAATGTTTGTACCAGCATTCGATACATAATATCTAGTTTAGCATTTAACGTTTTTTTTCAATTCAGCGATTTTTTTTTTAGTTGTAGCTACATAGTAAATATACGTATACAATATTTAGTATGTATGTATGTATATATAGTATTATTATTAAGCATTTTACTAGTTATATAGTTAATGTGACAAATGCAACACATATCGTCAATGAATGCGATTATGCGCTGAGGAAGACTTAATTTCATGATTGTGACCATATTTTTTTTTAATTTCTCTTATTTGCTCATATCTGCTTCTTCCTCTCTCTCTATCTCTCACACTCTGCTGCTATGTTTAACATACTAGCTCTTATTCATATGAGTTTCAATTCAATTCATTACACAATTCCAGCTTTGGTTGTTATCGAAATTTATGCTGCAACATAGCTGCATATTAATTTCGATCACACACACACACA
>NW_016168695.1:12072-18785 GCF_001687245.7 Rhagoletis zephyria
TAACGGGTGATTTTTTTGAGGTTAGGATTTTCATGCATTAGTATTTGACAGATCACGTGGGATTTCAGACATGGTGTCAAAGAGAAAGATGCTCAGTATGCTTTGACATTTCATCATGAATAGACTTACTAACGAGCAACGCTTGCAAATCATTGAATTTTATTACCAAAATCAGTGTTCGGTTCGAAATGTGTTTCGCAAACCCAATTGCTGCGAACGGCGACGAATCGACATTTCACGGTCTTCAGCAACACTCTCAGAAACAGACGCAATATTCTCTTCTGTACGCACTGTACGCATTCGTGTGGTTGGTTTAATGTCCAATAAAGTAAACTGAGTGCGAAACTTGGTCACAATCGCATTAATTGTTTGCTCACTTGGTCGATTATGTAGACCATAAATCGGACGTAAAGCGAACCGAACACTGATTTTGGTAATAAAATTCAATGATTTGCAAGCGTTGCTCGTTAGTAAGTCTATTCATGATGAAATGTCAAAGCATACTGAGCATCTTTCTCTTTGACACCATGTCTGAAATCCCACGTGATCTGTCAAATACTAATGCATGAAAATCCTAACCTCAAAAAAATCACCCGTTATATGTATGTAAAACCTTCGTTCTGTCACTATAAGAGGGCTACCAATAATTGTGTGTAGCTAGAATGTACATATGTATCTAGTTATGTATGTGTGAAAAAAAACAAAAAATTATATTTTGAAATAATTTGCGTTTAAAGTTTTTGGACATTTTAGACATGAAACCATTTGTTTTGCAGTAATTAAGTATTTATTACTATACTATTGCTGTATGAGTGTATACTCAATAAAAGCATAAATACAAAATATAAGAGTTATATTTAACTTATACTCGTTTTTGCTTTGGTCACATGATATTAGCTGAAGGGTAGGGAAATACAATTTTAATGTATCTATTTTCTTCAGTATTCCATTTCTGTTAAAAATAGCCAAAGCTAGGAAAAAAGGGTTATTCCAAGCACAGAGTTTTGGTTGGGAAAAGGAGGGGGTAGGGGAGAGGTTGCTCCTTCAAAACGTCACTTCGTCTGCACGACCACTCAAGCATCTTTCAAGCTGGGTTACCTACAAGTGAAGTCATATATTTTAACATCTCCATCTTTACTCGCTCAGTGTTGCCAGTTTGCAATTTCCTACCAAATTTGGTAGAATTTTTCCCCCAACAAACATTTAGTTCAGGGGACGGTTAGAAAACGATTCGAGTTCGAGGTAGATCAGAGAAACTGTCGAGACTTATGGCATTCTCTATAAAAGCGGAGGTTATATTGAACTCAGCTACGAACTTAAAATTTACATTTAAACTCTGCGTGTGCGTGTGCAGAATTTCAGCAAAAATATATGTAAATTAAAGGTGTTGTTATTTACCATACTTTAAAAAAAAATTTATCTTTCCAACTACTCTGGTAAGATAGATCAAGATAGAACAAGAGTTTTCGTACCATCGGGTTACCGTTCATGGCTAATTTAACCGGTACTTAAAACTCGGATTTTTCAAAGTTGGTAATCGGTACAAGAAACCTGAGAAATAGAGAAATCTTTACTCAAAATGGTAAAATAAATTTCGAATTTGAAAAATGGTCTGAATCAATGCACTTGGTAATCGGTACTAAAATTTCGGCTTTTCGAAATTCGTAGTCGGTAAAGAAAAACCGATTTTAATTTTGAAATAACGATAAAGAAAAACTTGGTGTGATCACTCCGCTTTTCTCAAAAATAGTAACCTCGGTCTTTGTCGAGATAAGTAACCAGTAGAAAAACCCGATTTCATTTTAAAAATCATGGGTAAGCAATCTTTTTAGGTGTAAAGTTTCGTCAAATTACGACCACCTCTCGTATTTTTCCACATGGGCCCATTCGTGCGTCAGTGATGGTAGCTCAATTTGCTCAAAATATTAATGTATATAGTGGTTAGCAGTGCGCGCTACCATTCCGCAGGGCCTCGGTTCAAGCCCGGTTCAACTCAACATAAAAAAAAAAAAAATGTTTCTTTTTTTTCAAATAGCGGTTGCCCCTCGGCAGGCAATGGCAAACCTCCGAGTGTATTTCCGCTTCTCATAAAAATATAATGGACGCTCGGAGTCGCCGTAAAACTGTAGCCTCCTCTTTGTATGACAACATCGAGGTGCATACTACAAATCGGAGGAGAAGCTCGGCCTTCGACCATTCAATCACCGCATTGTGACCATTCAATTGTGTATAGTTTTTAATTGAATAAAAATATTTTCTGTCATATTCGAAGATAGGATATTGTAATATAGCTTTCAATATTTTTCTAAACAGCGTGGTACCTTTTTTTTCTTAGTACACCTTAAAATATAACGAGACTGAGTGTGGGATAATACGAATCTTTACTTTTGGTAGGTTACGAAGTCGTTTGGTTGGGGAATTTGTTACGAAAAATACATGTCTGAGTGGAAACACTGACCTTGCGCCGCTGGCGCATAGACCTCGACTTAAAAAATGCTACTCACCCTAAACATATGGAAAAAGAAATTTTTATTTTGCACTTTCAAACCAAAATTGTTAAGTAAAATACAAATACCATACAGAAACCAAAGTTCAACTCCCAGTCAGAGCAATGTCCAAAAATATGTTTTCCAATATGGGTCGCTCCTCGGCATCCAATGGCAAAAATCTGTATTTACTACTTTTGCCATGAAAATCCTTTCGCTGTTCGGAGGGGGTGTAAAACTCTAGATGCCTTCATTTGTGTGCAACTTAAAAACGCATATCACAAGGAGAAAAAGAAGAAGCTCCGCCGAAATTTTATTAATTAATATTTTTTGACAGTTCTAACGTTGAAGCAAGCAGATATCCGGCCAGTACCATTACACACTTAATTGGAAATTTCGCATTGAATCCCTGTCATTATTCAAAATAGGTTAATTTTTTGTTAAGCTTTCGCGAGCGCAATCGTAAGCTTGTGTTGTAAGGAGTGTTGGAAATCGATTTCTTTCGTGCTTTTTAATTTCCTTTATGTGAAAAGCTATTGTCGTTGATGCGATTAAGAAATTCGCGCGAGTAAAAAAATAAAAAACGACGCTTGTAATATTAATATTATCCATTACAATAAGGAACTGCAATGTCACATACGCAGCTATTATTAAGTCCAAAGAGAGAAAGGAAATCATTGAATTATTTTTGTTAATAAATTAAACAAAACAAAAGTCAATCAAATATTACAATTGAGCCGTTGTCATACAATGAGCCTTATATTGACAAAAGTGCGGCACAGTGTGTCGCAATAATTGAATAAATACTCAAAAAGGGTCCAGCCGCTTGAAATTGAGCGAACTGACTTTAAGCTTCCAAATTCACCTGGTCGTGACAAATGTTAATCATTTTTCTCTACGTCTGTCATTTTCAAACACATATATACGAGTTCATAGTTTCACAGTGATGCTCCAAGAAGAAACTTTGGGTCAAGAAAAATCCGCCCTGGTAGAGTGAAAAAAAACCCCAAAAAAACACGCAAGAACTGCAGAAGAGTCCTAAAACAGGCATTGAGGCTGGTAAATAGTGGGTGACAAATTAAACCATACGGGAGTACAACAAGCTCCTACGAAGGTCGAAAATAACACAATGGAAAGGCTGTGTGCTATCTTAGAAGTACTCAGGGTGGGGAAGATACTCTCAACAGGATCCTTAAAGGGACCAATTTGCTCTTGGACTAAAACCGACGAGGAGTCTATGGGTCTACTTCTAAGCACACACTTTCGGCGAACAAACGGCTTTAGGCCAGAGGAGCAACTGGTAATTGAAACCCTTTTTCACTACGGATAGGGTCATCTGGTCTGTGGGAACATTCAGGCATTATAAATCAGTAAGCTCGGATCGCATCGCCCTCATATAGTTACATCAAAAATTACAGCAAAGCTCAGTGTGGCTGCATCCTTTTATCAAGGGAGTGTTAATCACAACTCTTAGAGTTGGAGGTAATCGAAAGTGGAGTTTATTCCCAAGGAAGATGTCTCAGAATTCACAACCAGTACTCTATAGTAATTTTGACTGATGGTAATGGGGAGACTGTTAGAGGTCCATATCTGAAATGCGGTTGGTGCGAGAGCAGCTGGCTGATCGTTGACCAGGTTGTCAAGAAGGGACAGCCCGAAGGTTTAGTCCCATACCCTCAGATTTGATAAACACACTACTGTATAACATCAGCGGGGGAGGCTGTAATGTTATCGCGTATGCGGATGTTTTTTTTACTTACGGTAAGCGGTCAAATTTCAAAGACGTTTTTTGGACTGGTACTATTCTCAAGAAAGTACGGGGAGGCGGCCATTAAGAGTAGCCTGATTTTCACCTGGTATAGGCACCGGGGTAAAACACCATACCAGGAAATGAAAAGGCTGACGAGCTTGCAAGAGGGCACGCTTCCATTAACCAGTCTGTAAGAGGATAAATATGCCGCTCGTTTCCTGCTATGGATGGGAACGCACTGAAATCTGCAGTACAACGAAGCTTACGTGGCCTAAATGAAACATGAGCAGAGAAACAGAAGATCTCACTCTCAACAGAAAGGCCATCGGCTTGCTCACAGGACATATGTACGGGTAAAACATGCCAATTGCCTCGGGGTCAGCCACAATGAATACTGCGGGAGCTGACACTATGGAGAAGAGCCGGAACAAATCAAGAACTTACTCTGCGTTGGTAATCGAACTATGCAGGAAAAGACAAGAATTCCTGGCTATAATATGAATGCGGCAAAAGTCAAAGGTTGCAGATTCCTCGAACTGGTTCAAGAAGTAGACATTTTTTTTATGCATAACGTATTTAATCAGTCATAGTCACTGTTATTGATGATTTGGCGACCTTTTTCTTGATCTCAGCCCCCCGCTGGTCCATGCTGTTTATAAAGAACTGCTTTTCAAAGATTTCTATGTGAAAAGATGTTTAACAGATTTACATATGTAACTACTATATTTATGCACTATATTTGTCCGCGCTAGACCCACTATACGCATTGTCAAGGTATAATTATTGAATATAATTGACACATTTTAAATTGACCACCATGATGCCATATTGCAGATAGCTGCCGCAAATTGTCGGTTACACAGCTGCAACACTTCAAAGGCACGTTGCAGTCATTCGGAAATCATTACCACATTTGTATGTATGTATATCTGAATTTAAGTTGAAATGTTGGAATAAAAACCCAATCAATCAGTCAGTCTCTGCATATACACACACACACACACACATGTAAAAGTATGTCAATAAAAACATATACATACATACAATAAATGAGTATATAATTGTTTAATGTCCACCAAAGCTGTCAAAAGACCAGACAATCATAAAAAATTGTTTGAATGCATTGAAAATGCACTGAATGAGCGATGGAATGAAAGCGTAAAAATTGAAAGTGATACTTAATGTGAAGCAATAAATTATCCATCGTCTACGTATGTGTGTACATTGCTTTTACACTTACATACATACTCGTTCATATGCATGTGTCCTGCATACCTCTGTCTACATTTATATGTGTATATTTGCATTTCAATGCAACAAATTAAAGAAAAACTGATTTGAAAAAAGCGAAATGAGTACGTTTATACTTGTTTACTTGCATACTCACATACACATATTTAATATTTCACTATCTTTTGTAAAGTGGCCAAACATTCGAGTGAAGGTAATTGATTAAAATTGGTGTGAAAAAAAATTAATTTAAGGCCATCAAAATGTGAGCATGGATAAAAGTGGGGGACATTTGAATGCTATATACTTCACTTATTAGGGCAAAATCCAAGCTTTGTTAGGTTCAGTCTAGTCATATTCATCTTTAAATATTAATAATTTAACTCATGTTACCAACTATGTAGTCTCAGATTTAAACTGTAAAGGATTAGTTGAGATAAGTTCGACGAATAGCATCGAAATCTCCATCGCCGGAAATTGGGAAAGAATGAACATGGATTAAAATAACAAAAATATCAAATGTTAGTTAAAATAAAGCTTTGAATCCCTGAATAAGCAAAATAAGCAACTGTAAAAAAAAGCTTACAATTTTCGGCACTGGTGATTACTACAACGTATATTTAGTTAGCGCAACTAATCTCTTTTCTCAGTGTAGGAGAACTTTGAAAGCAATCGATTTTTTTTTGTGTGATAATAACCATACAATTTCTTCTAATCAAGCAATTCACATCAAATTAATTTTTAAACGCAAATCATTTAAGTTGAATGTTTTTATGTGTGAATGTAAAAATGTGTTGCGATGTCTGCACGTAGGTATGTATATGCCTGTGTTTATTGAACAGCTTATTATTTTCCACATAACTCTTAATAACCTCAATTTTAGCAAATACTCAATCAATTAGCTTTTTTCGTTACTATTGGTCGTATATTAGTGTACTTACATTTGTATGTAGGTACTTAACTCCATACTACAAATTTTCTTATGCCTTATTCATTCATACATATATACTATTTACATACGAATGGTCATCACGCATTGCACTACACATAATTCTTTACACACCGATTAACCTATAACCACGTACAAATTTCCATTTAATACTCTCCTCCTAAGCAGTTGTTTATTTCTTGTTGTCATCATATTATACTATGCAGAATTTTTTATGCTTGTATGTATGTATATTCACTTCAAATAATATTATATGTATTTGAAAATCATAATTTTATTTGCTTAACATTTTAACAGC
>NW_016168696.1:0-6978 GCF_001687245.7 Rhagoletis zephyria
AACACTTTGCTTTTGCTGTAAATTTTCTTAGGGCCGAATTCACAGTCTTCAGTTAAACCATTGTTAACTTAACCACCAACAAACTATGTGGTAACCATGGAAATTCATATCACTTGAAAATATACAATTTCTAGGTATCAAAATTTTTTTTTTATACAAATTTGAAATTCGTTCCATAAAAAATTTAATTTCACAAGGATTTAATTATGGGCTCATGCTGGTTTAAACTTTTGTTAACTGAGCAATGGCAATATCAAAATCGAATTTCGAAAGAAGAAAAGTTGTTGTACATTTTTTGTGCGTCATTTTATATGCTATAGCTATCATTTCACCCAAAGGGCCACTAAATCGTTTTCCAGTCGGAAACGTTTGCTCTTAAGAAGTTGACAGGGTACATAAAACAACTAGTACCTGCGAGAAAGCAGACAGCCAGACGGAAATGAGACAATGAATATCGGCAATGCGGGAAAAACTCTAAACCAGAATTGACGAAATTTTGTAAAGCCATAATTAGACCCAAAGCGCGCTTCTTAAGATCACCATACCTAGATGATTATGACACAAATAGCCTTCAGCTAGGTGGATTAAAGAAGATCCTTACGCAAATGCTGCAAAAAATTATTCTTGATCGCGGTAAATAGCTGAGCAGATCCACCCCATAAATATTATTATATAGTCTAATATTCCCCTTGTTCACCCAGCTAATTATTCAATGACTATGTTATACACCTTCGGCCATTTCCAATTAACTTCTTACCACTACTAAATTCCTCATTATTAGGTTAACAATTTCACGAACTCGCTTTTTTCATTTTTCCCGCTATTTCTACGCTCGTTATGCAATCGAGAAAGAAAGAAGAAAAATGCGAGCTAAAAAAAATATTCAATCTGCGAAATTTAAGATTGGCAAGTCTGCGCAGCGCCGATATAAAGCGATTTGTTGAAACTTGCTGCGTTTATTCGGCTTCATCGTCGTTTGCTTGTGTTGCGTTGTGACGCTGGTGCGTGCGGCAGCTGCAGCTGGTTTAAATTTGTACAAAAATATGTATCTACTAGCAATGAGTTTGTGGAATCAGTTATTTTGTTTACATGCCGCGCAAGCCGATTTTTTCGCCGGCTGAAGACTTGAATGCATTTAAATGTACGAACGCATGTAATTTGACCAGACTACTTTCAGATGTACGCGCATACAAATACATATACACAGCTTTGTATATGTAAGTCCACACCTCTACACAGCCATGCGCTAAACTCAAGGAGGTGAAGTCTTCGCCCGTTTTGCAGTTTTACAGCAGCTCCGCTCCACTCACACCACAAACAAAAGACTTAAGAACCAAACTTGCTTCTATCACTGGCCAAGCAGCGTAAGTGGAAAAATCGTTAATTTTTTTTTACAAACGGTAAATATGTGTGAATTGTTCAGCATGCCATTGGCTGCTTCTGTTGCTGTTGCCGCCGCAAATGAGTCGATATTGCAACATCGACACAACGTCTGCCTGCACTTTCTTCGTCTTTGCATGGCTTGCCCGACTGGATGAGATTTTCGCAACTTGTGCCATAATAAGTGATTGAAGTGATTGCTGTAATCATTTCACTGCAACAAATATTGAATGAAAGACTTAGACATGGCTACAGCCATGGAATGGAATGGCCATGCTAGCAGGTAGCCAGCCAGTCAGCCAAGCGGTTAGGCAGCTTGGCAACCAGTCAGCTGTTTATGGTCAATCATAGTAGTAATGAAGTTTCTTCTTGGCGATGATGAAGATTTGTAACACTTTCAATTTCGTTCAAGACACCGGTTACGGCGAGTTTCAAAACAAATACTTGTACGCTATATGCATACATACATACATACAGGTGTATGCCGCCAACGAATACACGCAAATCTGCGAATCTAACAGCACTGGTGTGCAGCGAGTCGGCTGATCAGGTTTTGACGGCAACAGCAATCGCACGTTTTTGTGGCAGGCGGTGAATAGGCTGGAAGGCGGTTTCGCGGCACTACGCCGCTGCGCACAAGCGGCCAGTCGAGTAGATTTGCCGGCAGCTATTTCAGCTGTCTGGAATTGATTTAGTTAAACTACTGATATGGACGCAGCACTCTAGGTGGTATGGTATGTGCTTGGCGTGGAGGGGGTGCACCGTTCACATTTGTGGCAATAATGGTCTAGGTGTGTTAAATGCATTTGGACATGGGAGCAAAGGTAATGGCTGATTAATTTTTTATTTTTTTATAAACAAACGATGGTAATGACTTGGCTATTGTTTAGTGTTAGAGCAGGTAAGTTACTCGCTCTGTGACCAAAACAAATCAGTTGTGCTGACCCTTGAGTAAAATCACTATTGACTAAAGCAAGCACCTTAAAGGGTGTTATGTACCAAAATTGATATAAATGATATAAAGGTTGTTCCTAAAAAAGGATTACGTCTAAATATTGTTTATAATTCTTATTTTTAATGCTCACAGAATGTACCAAAAGGAATGTAATGTCTAATATGAGCACATTTTGTTCAGGTTACTTATATTTTGTTATGTTTTTGATGGGAAGTCTCCGTGACTCCTAGTGACAACCAATCTCGAAACAAAATTTGGCAAGCGATAATGAATATCTGTTCCAAATAAAACATCCTGAATAATATCTTTTTGCAAGAACCAACAAACGGAATAAAATAAGGAAGTAGTTATCGAATGAACTATGTACATAAGTGCGCCCCTTTAAGGAGCATCTTATCTCACCAGTGGTCCAGGCTATATAAAAGAAGAGACACCTAGCATTAATGTAAGTTGTTATTCTTGCACGTCATTTCGCTATATGCCCAACAGAATAGTAGAACGGAACAGAACAAAGCAGAATAGAAATATATGCATTTTCCACAACCGGCAGTGACTGAGCCAGTTTGCGATATCGCCTGACCAACTTATAATGCAGGCCTTAATGAATAACACTTATCCGAGAGCCAGCATAGTTTATCTTGACAGATTCCTTTTTTTAGTGAAGGAAAACAAGATAAAACTCTGCGTCAATCGTTATAGGGAGAATTTCCAGTCGGTATATTTTAAAGAACATATATTAGCAAAAATACAGTCCACCTACACCGTAAATATTGTCTTTTTATGATCATGTGTTAGCTTGAAATGTCTTTCTATGTAATTAGTAAGGGTTCTTAGGTATCCCCGAAAACTTTCTAAGCTCTGATGCTTAGCTACTTCGTAGTAGAGATCTAGAAACAGGTGTCTTTTCAATGCTACAGCATAGTACGCGTCCATGATCTTTGTCTTAAAGATTCCGTAATATTGAGTTCCCTGAGGCTGAAAGCTGGCTCAATCCCAACGCTGAATCGGAGCTTGCAAGTCATCGAACTGCGTCAGCATCTTATGGCTATATCGAAGATAATGAGGTGAGCCACACTTCTTTTGGGGAATTTTTTTGGGAAACCTTACCATAGATCCCGAAACATTTTCCGGGAACTGAACGTCAGGCGGGCAATAAGGTTTCCTAACCATTGCAGCATACTTCAAGCAGAGGTTTTTTCAATGCCGGGAATCCATTGACAGGCAGGCTGGTCGCCGACAGAAGGCTGCATATATGTATATTGGGCGCCCGGCCACAAGGGAATATAGGGTAATAAAATAGCGGATGAGACTGCGAAAACGGCGGAAGCAACTATACTCGCTTCTTGTTAGTGCTACCAAAGGAAGACTGCAGAGTTATTACCGGATTGCTTATATCCTGGTGGTTGCTCATGCATTAAAAACTGGTATCACTAGCGTGGACATGTGCAGGGAGTTTCGTAAGCAAAATACCAGGGAAACCTTGGAGCATCTTCTCTGCCGATGTCCTGCATTGTCAAAAACACGACTAAGATGCTTGGCAGCCAACCAATTCGGGAAGTTAGAGGACATCTCAAAATTTGGACTGAAATTTATATTTAAATTCGCAAAAAGTGTTGACATTCTTTGAGATGTCTACTATAACGCATAAAAACGAGCTGCAACTGCCACATTAGCCTAACCTTAAACTGTTTTACTATATGGCCAGGTCAATCGGAAGTTCTTAGATGCTTTCGGAAACTTTCTAAACTCTGATGCTTACTTACTTTCCGTGAAAGTGTATTAAGACTCGTGAGACTCCTCTTTTAATCATTTATGAT
The DNA here is from genome assembly GCF_001687245.7 of Rhagoletis zephyria. Taxonomy (NCBI): domain Eukaryota; kingdom Metazoa; phylum Arthropoda; class Insecta; order Diptera; family Tephritidae; genus Rhagoletis; species Rhagoletis zephyria. Next base: position 4,153 of record NW_016168696.1, read on the forward strand.
ACTTTTTGTTTCTCTTATCCTCCATAGTCTTGAGCCTTGAACAAACGCCCCCTAACCTTTTAACTTGCGCTGTCGTTTAGGTAATTTTTAAATGTTTAAATAAAACTTTTCCACTTCTTTAAAAATTCACACTTTTTATCACTTAAATTCCCACTAATTATTTGAATAAAATATTATCATTCGCAGCAGCTAGATTTAGTCCATTTTCTCTAATTTTTACCTTCAAATTTTAAATTTAACTTTTATTGAGCTAAACCATGTGCAACTTCTAATTATGCATTGGGCCAACATGCATACATACATACGTACATACGTATATACAGTTCTTCAAATACAAAGCAATGCATGTGTGTTTTTTCGAGCTAATTCTCCTAGCAAAACTGAAAAAATTCAGGTGGAAATCCCTACGAAAACGAGTTTGCGATTCATTGTGATTGCTATTTGTGAATGTGTTGTCGTTGTTGTATCTCGATCGCGCGCTGTTGCATGTTGCATTACACTTGTTTCGTTTTTGAGTAAACACTAATAATTTGTTGTTGCTGCGCTCCTTCACTCACTTCGACAAAAAAAAACTTAAGTAAACAATGAGACAGCAGACAACAATGCGAAGGCAGACAAGCGCAAACAAACAACAAACAGGCTAACACTTAGCACAACCAGCAGCAGGCGGAGCGGCAGCAACAGCAGCAGCAACAATTGCACAGCACATAGGGATTTCGGCAAATACCCGCAATTGCAACTTGCACAGTTACCTACCTAGCGTGTGTTGTTGCTGCTGCTTATTTGTGTTGCTGCAACGTGCAGCGCGCCGAAACAAAACGAAGCGAAATGTTGCACAAAACCAGTAGGAGCAAGCGGCCATAGCCACAGCCACAGCCACAGACAAAAATCAAACAATGGTAAGCAATACCGTCATTCCGCCATGCCGCTTGCAGCAGACAGACGCTGTGCTGTGATTGTTGCTGCTTCACTGCTTGCCGTCAATTACGGCGCGCACGCAGCCGGCCAGCTTTACCGGTCGGCTTCACCGCCTGCCTGCCTGCCTGTCTGTCTGTCTGTCTGTTTCTGCTGTTGATTAAATAATTTCGCTTGAAAAGTAGTGCGAAGGTCAGTCGTTATTTTTGCTGTTGCATTTTGTTATATTTTTTACCTGCATACAGACATACATACATATTTGTATTATTAACGTTGTTGCTCTCATCTCTGCACTCGCATTATTTGTGGTTGGACCTGTTGCACATCAAGTTGAATACATATAAACAAACATATGTGCATACGTAGCTGTTAATTTTGCTTGCGCTAATATTTACTTCCACTCGTTTGTGTGCAAATTGCATTGCTGCAATGATTTTCAGCTATTTGCCTTTTTCCCGCCTTTTATTTACTCCGAGCTCATGTATTTCGTTGAAAAAATTTCGTTGAATTTGATTTAATTTCGAAGTAAATGGAACACGATCAGCGGCGGGCGTCGGACTGCGTCGGCTGCACCTCCATTACAGGTTGAAAGTTCGCATATTTCTGGCAGCGAGCGGGAAGGTGTTCGCTTAAAGACATGGGAAATCCTTTCAGCGCTGTCTTTATGCCATTTTAATCGAATGATAATACTCGCTAATATAAACCACATTAAAATTGGCATTGAAGACATTTAATTGGGGAAAAATACTGAGTTATCGAGACATTCAAACTTGAGCCGGTTTCGTAAGGATTACTCATTACTTAGGAAATTAAGGGCATAAACCGAGTTTTAGGAATTTAAAATTTTTTGTTTATTCTGTAAATATTGAAGTACTTCTTGCCTATTAGTTATACATGCTTGATGAACCATAGCTCATGTGCCACAACTATATTTATACCGAAAGACTATTATTTTTGCAGTTTTTGAAATTTTTAATTTTTTTTTTTAATCTGAAACCGAGTCTATATGAACGGCGCTTCGTTGACTTCGTTCTGGATTTCGGACGAATCGAAAATATGAAATTTTTGTATAGAAAATTATAGGAAAATTTCATTTTCGATTCGTACGAAAACAAGAATACGCCCCAATGGGGTGTTTGGTTTCATCAAAATCGGACGATCAATAGAGATTTTATGAATATCTCGAGTCTATCGCCACCTAGCTGATTAATTTTTCGTAAAAGTATTTCTCGTTGTACCGCCAATAAGCTTCTACTTTCATAAAAAAAACAGGATTTCGTGCCCGCGGCTCTAAGGAGTATACTATCCAAAATTAGTTAAAATCAGTTCACTAGTTTTTTTTTAGCTATTTGGTCTACATTTTTAAAAATTTAAATAACAGTCTCGAAAAAGTCTCGACTTTTAGTGTTTTCCGTACCTGACCGAGATGGAGAGATTTTTTAAGCGAAATTTCCCTTGAACGGCCCATCCAAAGCAGAGATCACACGATTTGCACATTTGTACATTTGGCAGTCACAGAGTGGTGTTGTCTAAAAATGTTTAACGAGAATGAGCGCAGCTCAACAATAACTTTCCAAACAGCACCACTCCGTAACGGTGAAAATGGACAAATCTGCAGAAATGTACAAATCGTGTGATGCCTGCTTAAGGCTTCATAATTACAAAAACTGTTTCACATCAAAAATCTTATAAACACGAGATCGATAGGTGAACTTTAAAATTCTTAAACTCAATTCGTTCGGCGCCCATTTCGGAACAATGGAAGCGAAGGCTGGGGTTGGGCGTGCCCGATAGAGCTGAGTGATATGCAATTTATGTGGAATCACTAGGGACCAACCGGCCCGCATGTGGTATAATGCCAACCAGATTAACCCTACCTAAACTTTTTCATTTCTTTTTCTTCTAAAAAAA
>NW_016168696.1:14690-18784 GCF_001687245.7 Rhagoletis zephyria
CGAACCCGAGTCTTCCCGAAAGTTAACAAATAGTAACAAGTATCTCTGCGCCCTTAGCTACAACCACAACATGTAAATGTGTTTTCAAATGTTCAGTTTGAATTAAATTTCTTTCAAGCGCTCAAACAATTTTATATTAAGTTTTTTCAATAAATATCTTTTCTGTTCAAAATTTCAAATCTTTAAATCTCAGTAAGCTGTAGAAAAAAACAATGGTATAAAATAAAAATAAAAATAGGGCTTTCGCTTATATTCTCATTGAGTTCTTTTCACTTAGAAGTATGTAAATTTGTAAAATTTTGGAAAAACCCGTTTTTTGTTACTGTGTGATTTCGTTTTTGACTTGGATATGCTCTTAACTATACCACGTACTCTACGTTTAAATATAGCGGCTGTATCTCCGATACAGCCTGCAGACCAAGACGAAGGCGCTGGACTGTTCCTTTTTTTTTAAAGTTTTGAAGAAGACACACATTTAAGCGGCAAATGCATAACATACCACTGCTACATACAAACATAAAAACAAACCTAATCATAAGCTTAAGAAGACGAAGACGAAGAAGCAGCGTATTGGCGTGATTTTGCCAATTCAATATAGACAAATTGTGGCCAAATCGACGCAGCATCACAGGCAGAGCCTCATTAACAAGTTAACGCTGGCTCGCGCTGGCGCTGTCTAACAAAGCCATTTGTTGCTTTTGCTACTGTTTTTGCTATTATCAGCCAGCACAACAACAACAACACACACACACACACACACGCGCGCCGGCACACACACATGTGACGGCCGGCAACATAAATTGGAGAGTGTCTGCAAGAAGCGTGTGAGCCACACCGATGCAGTTAGTCAGGCTGTGGACGGACGGACAGACACGCTGCAATGCCAATTCGCCAAATCAACGCAGCAGCATTTGGCCGATTGGCGTTTGATTTGACGATTGGCAGCTTTAGACTACAGACGACGAATATACATATGTATATGTATTTGTTGTTGGGTGTATTTAGCCCACTTGCTGGTTGCTGATGCTGTTCGTTGCTGCGGCCATTGCGCTGCTGGTTTTGTTTTCTCCTCTTTTATTTTGGTTTTTTGTTGTTGATATTTTTTTCTTTGCTTGTTATTACAAAATTTGCGAAATGTGCCTAATTTATGGTGATACGCGCATACTAATAGAAACATACATACATACATACATACATACATATATATGTACGTCCAACGCTGCATGCGCTGGCTGATCAATTAATTGTTTGTTTGTTTGTTTGTTTCTTGCTTTGTTTGACTGTGTGTATGTATGTATGTACGATTTGTCGTTTTTGTGATTTGCTGGCTGCTAGACGCTGGCTAATCATTGCCACTCTGTTGTTGTTGTGCGAAAAAAAACTATTTAGTGCAAATTTTTTCAATTTAATTACTCATTATACCCGATTAAAATCTATTACTTTGTAGGAACGTTGTCAGCAAGACTTGAAAGATTCTTTGTTAATTTTACATAATCAGCAAATATGAACCACATTTTTCACAAAAGAATTTAAATTAATATTTGTCTTTCCATTGCTTAGATATTAAATTCACAAAATCAATTAAAAAAATATGCATACTATGTTTCCGGCTAAATTCCTTTATGATCTCACTGATTATTCGATAACAAATTTATCTAAATTATGTTGAAATTGTCAGTAAAATATTTGAATTCTTATTGAGTTAAATAAAGGAATAAAAAATCGCTGCTAAATATAATAGGCTAATTTATTCACTTCTAAATCGTATATGTATTGTTGTACATACATACATATACATATTCATATTTTTGTTAAGCAAAAAAATACATTAGAATAATAGAGATGTTAAAAAGTTTAGGAAATTATAGTTTTATGAATTTAAATTTCCATTTTTTTCATTTTAGAATAACTAAAAAGCAAATAAAAAATATTTTTCAATTATGTTACGTAAATTTTTTTAGTTATATTGTTATTTTCCGCATCATGTAAAAACTGCTAAATCAGGGTTTTGCTATAACTATTCGTTATTGCCTGAGGTTGCCCATTTTAAATACCATCTGTCCTACGCTGAAAAGAAGTACACATACTAATTTTTCTTAAGTTATCTAAATTTTTGCTCGAATTATCGTGTGCATAGACGGATGGACGGTCAGACAGTCTCCGCTTAATTGATTTCTTTTTTCATTCCGATCGTTTACGTATAAATTTGTCTACATATATCTATCTCGATTCGTTTTGGCGGTTACAAACAAGCGTTATGCGAACAAAATTAGAATACCCTAGTGCACAAGTGCGCTCGGGTATAAAAACTATTCTTTCATAACTTCGCAATTTATATCCCGTATACTTATTAAGCGGTTTTTAGCTCTAATAGATATAGCCGCATAAAGAACATATCGGCCCCTTTGCGCGAAGTTATCGTATGTGGCATTTTTTTGAAACTAAATTTCCGATGCCAATTTATTCTACACCCCACAGCGCAACACTTGCCATGTAAAAGCATTTTGTAGTGGTAAAAAAGAACATAAAAAAATTTTAAAAGTAGAAAAAAACGCTCTCTTGAAAAGTTTTGTTTCTGGCATATACGATAATTTCGCGAAAAAGGGATATTATTTTATTATACTAAAAATATTGAAAATATGCAAGTAAATGCAAATTTTTTTTAAAGAAATAAAAAATAAAAAAATGGTTCTTTTTTCAGTCCAACAGAACTTTGACCACAATTTTTCACAAAAGCAATTTTTTAAAGAAATAAAAAATAAAAAAATTGTTATTTTTTCAGTCAAACAGAACCACAATTTTTCACAAAAGCAAATTATTTATTCTTAAAAAGTTTTTAAACAACAACAACAGAACTTTGACAACAATTTTTCACAAAAGCAAATTTTTTTAAAGAAATAAAAAATAAAAAAAATTGTTCTTTTTTCAGTCCAACATAACTTTGACCACAATTTTTCACAAAATCAAATTATTTATTCTTAAAAAGTTGTTAAACAACAAAAATAATGACGTTTTTTTATCGGTACCAATACAAAAGAACGCTTGTTGTTTTCGTGTTCCCTTTTAATCTTGATATAAAGGCAAATTCAATATCTCATAATTCTATACAAATCATATTCTGCCTTATCCTGAGTTTCACCTGAAAAAAAAAAAAATTCACCCGAAAATTTGTCATCCGCCCATAGTAAAACTCTGGAAACCAAAAGTGAAAAGTGAACCGGTTCGGGGAATATAAAACTCATGATAAGGCTGATTATGTTTGAAATCATGTTCAACCATTTTTTTGTTTCTTAGAATGTTACGAACCAATAAAAAAATACAAAATACGGAAAATGAAAGACAATGAAATTCTTCATAAACCTTATATATGTACATAACTTTTCGATAGGCCTGATAGTTTCTGAGAAATCAATTAACAAAAAACAGACGTTATTTTTTATTTTTCCCCTGTTAAAGTTTGAATTTTTTCACTAAAAAAAAAAACAAAAAACCCGGAGTTATTAATTAATCTCTTTGATTTTCATATACGCAATTAAGTGGTAACTCTCTTTTTTTAGGCTGAATAACAGTAAATTGCAAATATATCGAAAACGTATCCATGGAAAAAAAAATAAAATGATTTTCGGAATCACCGAGCAATTCTACTTAGGAATTGGATATTGGCGTCTGGAGAACAACAGCAAAACTAAAATTTGGAATCCAGTGTAATTTAAGAATTTCGAGGTCATAGAAAATTTTTAAGCAGAGTTCGTGCAATTTTCTTTATTCGTTATGCTCTGTAATTAAATTTTTTTATTTAAAGTCTGTGTATAGATTTCAAAAAATTCTTTTGTATAAATAAATTCCGATAATTAATAATTTTTATTTATTTTATTTTATTTTATTATTTTATTTTATTTTTGAAATATTTTTCCTTAAATTTGTTTTTGCAAACATGAAAATTTTTAAATTTATTTTCTAAAATGCATACACATCTGATGAATCCCCAACCGAATCTATTAACTTTCTGCAACAATTAGCATTGCCAGTATTCTATATATAAAAGTATATAAATCTAAAAAAAATTTCACGCTTACATTAAAATTTCAAAATAG
>NW_016168697.1:0-7424 GCF_001687245.7 Rhagoletis zephyria
ACTCTCAACTTACAACACCCATTGGATGTGTGCAGTTTCAAGTTAGGCAGCACAGAAATGATTTCCTCTAGTAGCTACAGTATTTTAAAAACACGAAGAGGCCGAAAATTGGGTTGAGAATTACAGGCAAAAACAAAAACTTTCTCGAGGTTGCATTTGCTGCCAGAAATAGGGAATACAATTTTGGCTAAAATGGCGATATATGTATTTCCGCAAAAGCTTAGCGCAGCCCCCGAACGGGTAATGATTTTTATAATAAGCTTTCTTTTCGGGCAGAAATACATGTGGCTCTATAATACATATTTTATGTTGCGCGGAACACGACTTTTTGGAGCATTTGCAACTAAAAAACTCGACATTTCATATAAAACCGCTGATGCAAAATTCACATTATAAGTCTTCTGTTTCGCCACCACAAAGTTATGGTAAATACATATTTAACAATTATTTAAGTTCTCCTTCTCCAGCTAAATTTTGTCGATCCTTATTCCTTAATGGACAAAACACTATCCGTACCGAAATACCGTTTTTATGACAACAAAATTTCAGCTAGTCAAAATTGGACCCCAAATTTCTAACCAACCATTTAATTTAACATCATCAAAAGGAATCAACAGTCACAGCACGTAGCCGCTTTTAGAGGGCCGGCGGGGTCGTGGTAACACAACATTATGTTCCAAATGTAATATGATGAGCAGGCTTAAGTAGTAAAATAAAAGGCTTTCAAAGCAAAAGAGAATAATAGCTGAAACTAAATATGGTTTTGCCTGAATAACTTAATAATGAAACGGCGAAATTGCTAGAAATTAAATCAAGAGCATTTTGCTAATCAAATTTATTATATGCATTTAAAGAAAACATACCGCTCCCTGCCAGAGATTAATATATGTATATAATGCAGTCTGCTGCGGATTGTTGGCTAATTTGCGAGGCGTTACAATGAAAAGGCGTTGCTATAAATCTGAAACCACACGTCAAGTAGTACAGGACAGAACGAACAGTCACATTGCCACATCGCTTTGGCAAAACCAGTCAAAAGTGCAAAGTGAACGAGCAAACAATTGCATAAGAAAGTAGTAAGTCTAAAGTTGAAGGTTCGCCATGGATTAACACAAGTTGGCTAGCTAGCTGGATGGCCGACTAAGCTGCCGTGTTGGCCACTTAAGATCGTACGTGTACTATATTAATGCAGCAGGCTGGGCTGTAAGAACTTTGACACATCAACAGCTAAGAAATAGATACATATGTATGTACGTAAGTATAAATGCCAGCAAAGTTGCAAGAAAATCGAAGGACGCCTTGATACGTGGCTAAAGAGTATCATGTTGCAAAGGAGAAGTGAGTGAACGAAGTGAAGTGTCATGTTTTACACTCTCCTCACCCTGCACTATTTTGCTATGGATTGAAACAAGTTTGCAGACCTTGGAACTTGTCTTTGCGATATAATTAGAAATTGCAAAATTGCAAAACAAACTTTCTATATTACTGAGTACACACGTACATACGCATTATAAGTATAGCATATTGTATGTATGTAGATGTATGTACAACATAAGTACATACATACATATGTATGGCCTGCCACATACCACTTGAAACGTAATAGCATGTGGGAATACTTGACAAGTCGCATGAAAGTAGCGATTTTCGATTGAATAGTAGAGCAACAGGATGCCATCTACATACAAAAATGTATGTAGTAGGGTGTTCGATTATTCGCCTTCTTTCCAAACCCGTAGTAGTCCTCTTGTCGCCTTAGCCGAGTGTTTAGATGTGCCTACTGCTACTCGGGAGGTCCATGGTTCAATTTCTGGTCCCAGCGACATGAAAAAAAGACGTACCTTCGAGTGTACTTCTTTTGAGCTCGAGTTACAAGTGTAGATCTCTCCATTAGGGGTTTTCATTAAACTGGAAAAAGTCTTGAAAACATCAAAACTCAAAGCTTTTATTGAGAAATGAAAAAAAAACACGTTTTTCGATTAAAAATACCCGGTTTATTCTATATTAAAAAAAAAGCCTGTAAATATCAAAAGAAAAACCGGTTGAAACCGGTTTGGAAAAACCGAGTCAATCACCCTATTATGTAGTATTTACATCGATCAGGCGATGAACTTCAATTATTAGACGGCTGTGCTTGTATGTACTAGGTACGCACGTAAGAAAATATCGTACCGCCAGCGAGCGAATAGGTGCTACTGTGGGCTCGGTAGGCAATAGAAAAGCAGAGCCCGCTCTCGACGAACAAGCAAAAATCACGCTCTACAAATCTCTCATCATGCTCGTCCTTTTATATGACGCAGAAACATGGACGATNCACGTTTTTCGATTAAAAATACCCGGTTTATTCTATATTAAAAAAATCAAGTTAAAAAAAAGCCTATAAATATCAAAAGAAAAACCGGTTTAAACCGGTTTGGAAAAACCGAGGCAATCACCCTATTATGTAGTATTTACATCGATCAGGCGATGAACTTCAATTATTAGACGGCTGTGCTTGTATGTACTAGGTACGCACGTAAGAAAATATCGTACCGCCAGCGAGCGAATAGGTGCTACTGTGGGCTCGGTAGGCAATAGAAAAGCAGAGCCCGCTCTCGACGAACAAGCAAAAATCACGCTCTACAAATCTCTCATCATGCTCGTCCTTTTATATGACGCAGAAACATGGACGATGTCCAACAAAGATGGATGAGAAAGCTTTGGGGGCTTTCGAGAGAACTATTATACGCCCTGTTCGCGTGGACGACGAGTAGCGAAGAAGATGAAATTGTGAACTGTATGAGCTTTTTAACGACATGAACACATTGCGCTGACTTGGACGCATGAATGACGACGCTCCAGTGAAAAGAGTTTGCGATTCAGCACCCATGGGGGAAGACGAAAGCAAGGACGCCCACGAACACAATGGAAAGACCAAGTGCAGAAGGACCTGTCCGCACTTGGGATGAACTGACACAAATCTGCAAAGGAGAGATGCAACTGGTGCAGCTTTTTGTTCTCAGCCCCAACCCGACAAAGGGTTGTAGGTAAGGTGATACTTTTTACTAGGAAATACCCGGCGTGCACCTTAAAAGTAATTTTGTGCATTTTAATAGCCGTAGTGTAACATTTCATTTATTTAATACATTTTTCAAACAGGTGGCAACCCTCCTCAAACATATTTCCGCCAGTAAACTTTCAACCTCTTCAGTTTGATACCCATATTGCGATATTAAATTTATCTTGTCAATTAAATTAAATTAAAATATTCAAACAGGTGGCAACCTTCAACCAAAATGTTTTCGGCTGTAAGCCTTTTTAAGCATCTTTCTTTTGACAGCCATATTGTAATATTTACTTTATCTTGTCAATTTACTTAAACTGGAATTTTCAAACAGGTGGCAACTCTCTGTTTTTTTCTTTCCAAAATTTAAGTTAGACCTCTAGCAATGCATCGATGAAAATGAAATTTTCGAGTGACGCGCATACAAACATACAGAAAGACTAGACAGGTAGACAGATAGACAGAAATTCTTTGTTGCTATAACAAAAGCCTTCAAATTAATTTTACTTTAATATCTACACTGTACAGATATCGGCCTGTTAAAACTGTTTTATTAGATATGGCTATTTATGGATATGTCGCTCGTCTCCAGGAAGACCATCATAATAACGATACCTGTCAACTGTAACTCTTAAGACGAGAATTTGTATTTCTTGTAATTTTACTCTTTTCCACTTTGATTAGCAACTTTGTATATCGAGCCTTAACCGCCAAAAATATGTAAGCGACATCTTAGATGCTCCAGGAACATTTCTGCATCAAAGAAGAAAAAAAGAAAATTGAAAAAAGAAAAATGTCGCTTACATCTTTTTGGCGGTTAGAGGTCGAAATGTACCTAGAAACTAATCACTCTTTGACCAAAGTAAAGAGCCAAATTAAAGTCTCATATTAGCTTTGTCCTCGGAATTCAAATTTACGATTTTATTTACAATATTTTTTATTTATGAATTTTTGCTTTTGTTCAAACCCAAAAACTTCGCATTTGAATTTTTCGCATTTTGAGGTTTTTCTAGCAAACGCGGGATGTGTATTTTACTATACGATATATAGTGACTCAAACAAATGACCACGTGTTAATTTTTTCAAAATATTCATAATGTTTTTCGAGCTTTTTTGTTATTTTTCTATAAAAATACCGTTCAAGCTTTAACCAAAACCATATAAATACAAAAATTTTAAATTTTGATAAAGATTTTTGAATTTTCCTAAATTTTGTATAAAGTTTGAAACTGTGATTTATACTTGGACGGCATTTTTATAAAATATAACAAAAAAAAATTAGCTGGAAAAACATTGAGAATATTTAAAAAAATCTACACGTGGTCATTTGTTTGAGTCACTGTATGTATATGTTGTTTAAGGGCCATTTTCTTGGCTGCCGGTCTTCGGGTGCTTCGTCTCCCGTCAAATTTGTCGCTCGCATCATGTAATAGGTATGTAATTTACGTCGATAACGATGTTTAACTTGAACCTAAATAAAACAGGCAGCTGAGAAAACGGACTTAAATGGTTGTAAATTTATCGAAGTTATCGATAGATATATTTGTAGAGGTATGTTTATCAAAATTGTTGACATATCGATTAATAGTAGGGTATCGAAGCTTACTAAATTCATACAAAACCTAATTTAAAAAATTTATTTAGTCCTCGTTTCCTGCTGGGTAGCGACAAAAATATGCAAGAAAAGTGGAAAAAATATACGCACTTCCATGCACTAATATCATACCATCGTGGTGTAACCAGTTCATAGTTATGTATTTTAACGAAATAATGATCCCAGAGCAGGGGAGGTGGTTTGAGAAAAGCAGCTGATGATGACATTTTGTGAAAATACAAACAACCTGACCGGAATTGATAATTAGATTTTCCTTTAAGCTACGCACCACACCTTCAGAACTTTGAAGGGCTTTGGCAATAACAAAAACGAACAACAACGGGTTTGCGTAGTCAATACCAGCAGTATCAACCAGATAAACACACATAGCCATGCATGTATTTATGTATGTACATATATGCTGTATCTTACAGACAGCATAAAGGTTGCTCTTGAGACTCCACTTTATACGGAATGATAAAGACTTTTCGCCCTTCGATCGCTTTCCTTATTGATGTTTGTAAAACACATACTTGCATACAGTCAGCGTCAAAAATATGAATTATTAATATTAATTTTTTTAATTTTTTTATTAAAATATATTTTTTTAATTTCATATGGAACTCGGGAAAATTCAAGAAATACCAAAAAAAAATTTCATCAGCAACTTTTCAATTCGATTTCTTAGAAAAACCTTCAGTATGCAGTTTTGTAGCCCATTAAATTTTAGTATAATAAGGTACAAGTTTCAAGTTGATTTTTGAGAATTTTTTTGTCAAGGGTTTTTTGCATTTCCACCATGTAACGCATGAACGAAATCTATTTTTATATGGAGGAAAATGCGCAACACCCTCACCAAAAAAATTCTCAAAAATTAACCATAATTTTTAGAACCTTGAAACTTGCACATTATTAGACTAAAATTTAATGGGCTATACAACTGTGTACATACTCAAGATATTTCTAACAAATTGAATTGAAAAATTTAAAATTTTGATGAAAATTTTTTGGTATTTCTTGAATTTTCCCCGAATTCTATATGAAATTGAAAAAATTTATTCTGCAGGTCTTTCAATATTTTTATAAAAAAAAAATAAGAACAGTTTGGCATGGAAAATATAAATAAAGAAACGTCAGGGTATTCATACTTTTGACGCTGACTGTATATACACTTTTAAACGACATTTGTGTTCTTTATTTGCTTCTGATTCTCCAGCTACTTCCTTAGAGAATCTGACAACTAAATAAATTCCAAGTTATTGCATCGAAGAAAAGAAATCTTTATTCTGCCATCCCACCATTATGGCTCCATCAATGTTGTCATTACCAAACCACAGCCACAAGCTAACCTGCTGCAGCTTCTTTCCTCCATAGGCATTTGGGCGTTCGGCGACGCATGTTTGTAAAGACTCGCGCAGTGAGCACGTTTGCCAGCCACCTATTTATGTGGTGTGTTTGTTATTATTAATTTTGCTGTCGCTACTCCTAAGCGGCTACAGGCGCATTGAACGCAAGCAGACTGTAGTGCTAAGTCCGGAAATGACTTTATTGGAATTCCAGCAACGGCAGCGATAGAGACGGCATTGTAAAAAAAAAAAAAAAAACAAGAAAAAACTATAGTGGAAGCGAGCTGAAAATTGCAAATAGCTTAAAATAATGCTTAAATGAAGTTTAAACAGGAAGCTTAATGGGTCATCACAGTTGTAAACTTGACAAATTAAAAGGAATGGAAATCAATAAATATATCGAGAAACTTAGGATATGAGAATCGATATAGCATTAGAAACTTCGATAAAAAAAAATAATATGGGTATTCATCTTAACGCGTAAATGTTTCGTAAACGTGTAAAACTCGTAAATAAACCGGATTTGCATACAAAATTAATTACGTGGTTACGAGGCATTTACGCATTTAGATGAATTGCCCTAATGATTTCGATAGGTTTATCCATTGAGATATTGTTAAGGACGCCGATAAATTTATGTATAACGGTAATCTATACCTAAATCTCGATAAATGTCCAGGCGTACTGATAAATATTTCGATATTGATGAGCACACCGAAGAAAATAACGATGAATTTGTTGACGATATCGACATATAAATATGTATGTTGTACATATATATGTACGTATGTATATGGGTACCGATATCGATCGAAATTGAAAGTAGGCATAGCTTCGATGGTCGCATGGATGAACATATAACTTATCGTTTTTGAAAAACTTAGTTTCATAGGCTGCAACATTCCCACATGAAAATTTGTCGCAACCACGCCACCAGTTCATAAACAATGACTGGAATTAACACCAGAGTGCACCAGAAAGCAGGCTAAGCAAACAAAGGACAAGCCTCGTCAACGCCAGCGCTTTCAATGGAAAGTACAAAGTTCCCACCTACGGGTACATATTTTGTTCACCTTTAGCCATAATGAATATTGTCTGTATTTGATTGTATTGAATTAAGATTAAATTTGGCTGATAAACCAAAATGTATATGAAAATGTAAAACAGACGTGTGGAGGTGACGACAATGTTTGCCGCATGGCAAATAAATAACAACTGGTGGAAAGTGTAAGAAAAACAATAGCAGCAACACAAAAAGAAAGCAGAGGCATGGCATAGATAAAAAAATCAGCTGACTATGCAGATTAAAGTACGGATTAGAGGCATAACGCGTAGAAGTGGCAATAATAATGCAAAGTACATATGTACATGAAAAAAGCGGGGGAAGAATGCAAGTAATCAAACTACTTGCAAAGCGTATAATGACCGAGTTACATATGTA
>NW_016168697.1:17100-18783 GCF_001687245.7 Rhagoletis zephyria
AAAATGTCCGCTTAGAATTGACAATGCAAGTACTTTTTTTTATTATTTTTGAATAACGAAAACAATAATTTATTTATTTTTCGTAATTCGAATAAATTTTGTCCAATTCTGACTTCAAACTTGATCTTGGCGATCGTTATTGCGCTGAGTAATATTTCCACTATTCTGTGAGGCACAGTCAGTATGTTAAAAACCAAGTAGGAAAGAAAAGTTGGAATAACAATGTAATCAATTGTTGTCGCTCTTTGTTTTGTATACGTCATTGTTGTTGTTGTCGTATGTACATGAGCGGAGTTTGCTGCATATGCCTTTGTTCTTTACTCCATTGCATCTGCCGCTGTGCTTATAGGGCACCATGAGCCAGCGAAATTGGAGGAGCTGCGAGATGAAGAACAAGCGAACATATCCATATACAGCAAGACCTATATGTAGTTAAAACTTAACCGAATAGGGAGGACAGTAAATTATGTACAGATTGTGTACCAAGTATTTACATATCTACATACGGACGTAGGTACATTAGGGTGGTCCGTAAGTGTAGGAAGCAAGTTTTTACAATCAGATTTCCTAAGCCTCAACCCCTACGTCGATGATACTATAGTCGAAGATATCACATATAAATTTTGGTCCCAAATTTTGTATTCATCTATAGAGACCCAAAAAATTATAATTAAATTTTTTTTTGCCAACTCATACCCCTAATTGATACTACTAAGTCTCTGAAAATGTTACTAGATCACAAAATTCTTTAAATTTAATTTTTAATGTTTATTGTGATTTAGTTTTAAGTTTATGATTTTTTTTAGTAAAATTTTGTCGTAGTCATTTGTCTTTGTATGAAATACGACAAAATTGTATAAAAATTTCTACTAAATTAACGACATTTTTAAGAATATTGATTAATTTAATATGACTGCATCACTAGCTAAATTTTTACAAAATTATCGAAAAAATTGTAATCAATATCTGGAAAACTAAAGGAGATACCTAAAAACTGATAACACCAATCGAAAGACCTTATGTTAAAATATACATATAACTGCACCTATAACTAAAAATCGTTAAAATTGCGCTTACGACAATCTTTTACACAGGCGACGATATATATTCGACTACGGTACTATCGATTTTGGGTGTGTTGGCAAAAAAAAATAATGTTAATTTTTTTGTCATTATGTAGAGGGATCCGAACTTTGGCCCCTGTGCGACACGCCTTAACAGTCTCCAGTCGGCACCAAAATTTATATGTGACATCTGTGGCCGTGGTATTATCGATTGAAGGAGTGGCACCGAAAAAATCGCTCATCTGATTTTTAAATATCCACCCTAATGTACATATCCACATAGGAACGGCTAGAAGGTGCAAATAAAACAAGAACACCAAAGGAATTTAATAAAGTCAAACCTGTTTTTCTTTCAAGTACCTATGTATGTATGTATGTACATACATGAGAAAAGCCCGAAAATTTTAGGGATAAAATACAAAGAAAATTGTATATGGTACCTTTAATATAAAGCTTTTCATATACCTATGTACATACGTATTTACATATGTACATATGTATATACATAAATGGAATAGAATTAATATATTTGATAAACTATCCGATGTTTTGTCTATAATTATTAGTAAGACACAAATTTTGCTTAATTTAAACAAATATTTTTGAAGTAGGTAATCAA
>NW_016168698.1:0-11929 GCF_001687245.7 Rhagoletis zephyria
CATGTACTCCACCAGCGCACTTGTTATTTGTGTCGCTCGCTGCTGTTGTTAGTGCCTCGTCGTTAAGGTCAAACTTCCGGTGCAAATTCAACGCTTCATTGCCGCTTCACGCCTGCACTCAAGCATTAAAACTTTTGCACAAATCGACTAAAAGCGTGGAAATTCAAATATCGACTGGCGAATTTCAAAAATATCCGGCAATTCGCTTAAATTCGAACATTCAATTGGCGCCTTCCGCGGAGCAGCTGGCTTAATTTCCTCAAACCGGCTGGCGCACTTCCTGCTTCCTCCGATTTGATCCGCAGCTTCCTCCAGCGATTTCCTTTCCCTTTTGCAAATTGAATATCTTGTTTTTTTTTGTTTGGCTATTTCAATTATTGTTACTCAAATAGTGTCATTCGTTAAATTGAGATTTAATTGAAATGAAGCGTAAATGAAGCGCCGATTGCATGGCTGGAGCGCTCGGTTACACGCCTGAGTCGAGTGCGAGTGCGAGTGCGAGTCAACAGCTGTGCAGCTCCTTTGGCGCTTAGCGCTGATGAATGGCTTCGATTTTTCATTTAATCAGTGAGCGCGCCGAGGGGAGTCGTCGGCGGCATGTGGATTCCATACTTACTTTTACCCACACATGCATATGAATTAGCTCACTTACATATGTATATGCGCCGCACCTCACCCTCCTCCTGCTCCTCCTCCTCCTCCTCCTCCACATGCACTCCCTGTTCCTGTTGTGGCATTCTGTTGCAAGTTTTTGGAATTTAAATTGGATTTGTATCTTTTCGCTTCTCTCGCTGCCTTGCATCTGCTCCATGCTGCAGCATTCAATTGCGTTCGCTGCACTGCTCCTCTTCGCCGTCATCGTTGTCGTCTCTGGCATGGCGTTGATTATCGAAACGTTTCAGGCATTCGATTTAAATTTATTTATTGGCATTTTGTGCGCCTGCGCCGGGTTGTATGATTTTCGAATGCCTTTTTTTTATCAAGATTGAAAATTTATTACCCGAAAATGGCCGCAAGGTGTTGGTTTATGAAATTAGGATGATCGGCTATAAATGTAACAGAGATATGAAATTTGAGCGCGAGCGCGAGCATACATATGTATGTACATACATATGTACATATTTGCATTAGCCAGACTACAGTGCTTCTTTATGGCATCACAATAATGTAAATAAAAATACAACATTGCAAATTAATTTTTAAATCATTTTATTATCCTTTTGAATGGAACTAGCCGAAAAAGTGTACGCATGGCAACAGCAACACTCCGATCGCAAGTTTTTGTCGTTTCATCATGTATGCTCGTGCCGAAAAACCTCATTTTACTGAGGTGATAGCGAAACGAGCTGTGTCCCGTGAAATACTCAGTGAAAGTTCATAGGTCGTCTCTGCCTAAATTAAATCTCTTGATGGAAAAATAAAATGCTTAACTTTCCTCTACCCAAATCATTCAATGCAGTGCCTACTAAAATTTTTTGGTACCCAGTCGTCTATGAGCTCCCTTTTGTATGCTTTGCTTTCATTGCCAGGAGCGTCTACGGTGCTGAAGCAATCGTATACCAGCTTTGATGAGGCTTCGACATAACGCAGATGTATTTCAAAGAATTCTGGCAAATATCTTGAAACCTCTTTACTGTCTTTCGAAAGACTAATTGAAAGATCTGTAAACAAGGAACTCTTAACGTTATGACGTTAAAATTAAATTGAATTAAAAAAATATTTCTTCTAAAAGAATCAAAACTAACAAAAAAAAAAGAATTACATTAAAAAAAAGTAAAATAATTTAAAATATATTTTTAATTAAATTAAATTAAATAAATATATATTTTTCTTTTGAAAACAATAAAATCTTGAAATCAAAAAATAATTTCATTAAAAAAAGACAAAAAATTTAAATCAAAAAAGAAGGAAATAGAACTTTAAAACTAATTGCAATTAAAAAATATTTTTATTTTAAAAACAAAATCTAAAAATTAAAATAATATAAAATTAAAAGAAGACGAAAAATAAAATAAAGTACTATTAATTAAATTAAAGTCAAAAAATTAAAAATATTTAGTTAAAAAATAGAAAATAATAAAATATGCATTTAGATATTTGATGAATTAAATAAAATATTTTTTTTTTCGTTTTAAAACAATAAAATCTTTAAAAAGTCTACAATTAAATATGGTACATTTCTAAAAATAAAAAAAAAATATGTTTTTTTCTTTTTAAGACAATAAAAGTATTAAAATAAAAAGTATATATGTATGTAGTAAAAAAATTCCCTTCCCGAGGTTTAGAACTCGGATCTCTCAAAAGGCGCACCAGTGCTTTTCCCCACTCGGCCATTGCGGCTGTTGGAGCGACGCTAGCTAATTTATATGCATCGATACATCGACTATTTATAAACCGAGTGGAAAACGTTCGATGCATCGAAGCAAAACATCGATATTTTCGATGCATCGATATTTTTCCTTATCCCTATACGGTGCACTTTGGGTGCATCTTTCAAAATCAATAAATAATGTCGTATTAAAACGGCTTATAATTCAATGATTTTTGACGTTTTAAAATTTACAAGGGATGCCAGTTGCTGCCGAAATTCGGTCGTTTTTCTAGGTTTTCTTAAGAGTCCCAAAAATATTTGCGTCTTCCTTTAGTCTTCGCATTCCCCTTCGTGTTCGTTTTACTCGCTGTCTTCGTATTGACCTTCTGATATATTCGTATTTCACTTCGTATTTTTCGGCGCATTCCTTTTTGTATTCAATTTCAACTTTGTCTTCGTATTCATAGTCGAATTCATCTACGTATTCATCTTCAACTTAGGATCCTCTTTAGCCGCTGTCTTTGCATTCCTTTATATTCGTTGTCGGATTTGTTTTCGTCGACGCCTTCGTATTCGTCTTCGTACTCGTTTCAGGGCTGTCTTTGTATTTGGCTTCGGAATCTTCTTCGCATTTGTACTCTTTTTTCGTACTAGTCTTCGTATTTGTTTTCGTCCTCGTATTCGCTTTCCTATTCGTCTTCGTATTTATAATTCAAAAATACGAAAATAGTATACCTTTTAGTAAACCAAAAACAATGAAATTGAAGAGCTTGCAACAAAAACTGCTCACAAATACAGAAATTTTGATGGGCACCATGCAAGCCAGCAAGAATGCCCCTAAAAAAAAAAATTACACTGATTGTTTCTTGTTGCCATTTGTACGAGTACATATGTATGTATGAATGTATTTATTTTTAACCCACTTTCATTTAATTAAACTATTAAGTACTTGCAAGCTGTGCCATCAAAATGGCGCTAATCAGAGTTTTAAAACTTTTGGCACTTTTTGCACGCCAACAAACTAACCAATTTCAATTTCGACTCTTGCCAAAACTATAAATTCTGCATTTTTTTAGAAAATATTTATGCCATTAAATTAAACAAATTTATGGCATGGCAGCAATTTATAGCACTTAAATAAGTCTTAATGAAGAAGCAGTTATAAAATGAAATTTAATCGACACGAAAGCGACAACTCAATAAACGCCAAATTCCACGCTCCAAGAATGGCAATTTGCATTTACATAAATCAAGTTTGAAGTTGGATAACGGGAAAACAAGCCTACGCGAGCTTCACATAATAATGAATAAATATGTAGATAAACATGATAACTCATCAGCGTTTGAACATTAGGGTGGTCCAAAATAAGTACCTAAATCAGAATTTTAATTGTTCTACATCGAAAAAAATTTAAATCCTGTTTTTTTTTAACAGAAAATATTTAGAGGTCGCTCAAAGCACTCAAAGTTTTCTATGTATTTTATACGAGAAAAAAAAAAATTTCGTAGAAATGCTACAAAATTCTTGAAAATCAATATTTTTCGATCATAAAATTTAGTTTCTCTTCAGTTTATTTAAGCATTTATTTGTGCCCCGTAAGTCCCCAAAAATGCAATGGTCGGCACTCGGCGATGGAGTCTCTCTCCCAGCACCGAATTCGCGCTCCTTTACGTGGCAGCTGCCTTGCGTCTTTCATCGCATGAGGACATAAACGAACTGGGCAGAGGCACTTTGGCATTTAAAGGTACGGATATTCCAAGTGCATACCCTCAAATTATAGTCCTGTATACGTCTGCCGTAGTCGGCATCAAAAAAAGGGGTCTCATCCGAGGCTTGTTGGAATTTTTCATTGGGCGGGATTTTAACGTGGCGGGTCCCAAAACCCAGCGCACGTGGGATTTTACGCCTTCTTACTTTAGCTCGCTCCCAAACGGGCGTTTGGTTGCTACCCAGAGGATACATATATATAAATAGATACCTGGACGTCGTGATTTGCGATTTGAACCGTACGCAAAAGACCCGCATTGTGCCTTTAGACCTGATAAGAGATAAAAAAAAGACATTTGTGCCAAAAAAAACGTAAAAATTTAAAGCATCATGATTTTCTTTCTCTTCGCAAAACCACTGAAGGCGGTAAAAGCACTCAAAGCCAGGTAAGAAATATATTTAGCGCCTTAAACTTTCTCATAGACGTGTCTAGTTATAGATAAAATAATATAATCAACACCCAACTTGGTTGCTTCTGCCACTGCTGTTGTATGTGTTTTTTATTTTATTTTTTATTTCATGTCCTCAATTTCGCATTTACTTAAGTGCGAACTTCAACTTTTCCACTAATCAAATTTATTGTTTCGCCCTCTGTTTGCAAAAGTTTATTCAATTAACTGCCTACCTATCTACCTACTTTACGCGCGCACACGAATGGCGCGTCGGAGCAACAGCGGCGACAGTAGCGCACGCAATGCGAGAAATAGCGCAAAATAGCATTAACCGTTGTTGCATACAACAACAATAACAACAACGACAATAACAACGTGTTGTCTGTTTCATCAACTTCGCGTGCAAAATAATTTAAAACAATCAAAAGTTAACACCAACATGACCTCACCTTCGTTGCTCCACTCAACAACTCGACTACGAGTACATCCGCACACTCTGCGGCCGACATGCGCGCTCACAGTCTGGCAAACGCCATCTTTACTTTACTTAACTGGTTGGCAAAAAAAAAAAAGAAAAAACCACCACAGACCCACTCATTCTCACACTCGGCAGCCGGCAAGTAGAAGGTAAGTGGCTGCAGCAAAGCCTACAATGTAAACAGTACTCGATAACAGTTTCTTGGCATGGCATAGTAGGCTGCTGTTTTTTTTTTTTTTGATTTTCGTGCATATCTACAATAATTAATGTCGTTAAGCTTTGTGTCGGTTGGCAAAAACAAAAAAAACTCCACACATGTCAATCGGCGTAGCAGCCACAGCAACAGCAACAGCACACTCTGGCATTCGTGCTCCACAAAAGTCAGCAACGCTCCGCGCTATGTTATACGTGTACATATGTCACTTACACCACCGGCCGCCATTTCTGTAGCCGCATCAGCGAGACTTTGTTGTAGCTGTGCGCCCATTGGTGGTGGCTGCCATATTGCTTGGCCACCACAGTGTAGCGAAGCGCCGCAGTTGAGCGCAGAGGGCGGAGTTAAAGAATGAAAAATAACAGAAAACCACGCACACACAAGAGCAAAAACAAAGCGAGCAACAACAAAACGCCACAAACCTGTTAATTTTGTGAAGAGAGTTTGTTGCCAGTGATGCCGACTGCCGGAGAATTCTCCGATTTTGATGGAATTTGAGTTTCTCTGGGGAATCGGCGAATGGCTTTTAATTTGGAGGAATTCAATATACAAACGATTTTGATTGGAACATTGAATATTGAGGAAAAAATTTAATTTTTAAATTACAAATTGTGATAACTAGAGGTCGGATTTGTATGCAAAAAAAAAAATAATCCTAAAAATATGTGCCATCATAAATATAAACAAAATACAGTCATCGTCAAAAATATGAATGGCCCGACGTTTTGACGATTTTATTTATTTATGTTTTTATGCCAAATTGTTCAGATTTTTCTATAAAAAATATAATTCATTCGACAGCAAATACCACAAGTATGATTTTTTTTAATTGCATATAGAACTCGGGGAAAATAAAAGAAATACCAAAAAGATGTTATAAAAATTTAAACTTTTCAACTGCATTTCTTAGAAAAATCTTGAGTATGCAATTTGAATATTAAAGTGCAAGTTTCTAAGAACTTTTTTTGTCGAGATAAAAACATTCTCAAAAATCAACGGTAATTTTTAGCGACTTTGAACTTGCACTTTATTATACAAAAATTTAATGGGCTAAAAAACCAAATAAAAAAAATAAAAAATTTTGATGCAATTTTTTGGTGTTTCTTGCATTTTCCCGAGTCTTGTGTGAAATTTAAAAAAAAATTGATTCTCTTGGTTTTTACTGTTTAACGAACTATATTTTTATAAAAAAAAGGCAAATTTTGTATGGGCAATATAAACAAATAAAATCGGCAAAACTTAAGGGTATTCAAATGTTTTACGCTGACTATATAGAAATTGATATACACTTTGCTTATAGTTATTATGGTACATATTTCTAGGCTTATTTTTTAGCATAATAATCCGAGCTCTAGTGATAGCAATCTCTCATTTTACATGATATTTGATATGGTTTATATTTAGAACGTATATTAAATTATGAAAGGGAATAACTCCACTAAAAATTTTGCCGATAGGTGGCACTGGAGCCGATATATTTCGTAAACCAAACCTTACGGTCCGATTTCGTTCATATCTAGTAAGTTTCATTTTTTCACATTTTCGTTTGAAAAGTGAAGTGTCCTAAGTTTGTAGAAAAATTAATTTTGGGGGAAGTTCATTGAAAATAGGGGATTTTTCAGAAATTTCGAGGAGTTCGCCCCAAAAGAGTTGGCATCCCTGCCAGAGAGCCATCCACGCCAACGCAGCCAATAATAACAGCGCACACATTTACGCCAACAAATGCATGCGCTGCGCTGGCCTTTACCGACGTTGCACACCTGTTCACTGGCGCGCGAGTTCGTTGGGTAGCTGTTCGCGTTCAATAGATCGATCGATTGATCGCCGGTGAATCGACAAGAGATCGCGAAAAAAGAAAACGTAAAACAAGTGGCTCTCAATATTTTCACTTAATAACACAATACAGATGAATAAACAACAATGCTCACCAGCCAATTACAAAAATCCAACCACATAGCAATTGGTGTGAGCGGGTAGCCTAGAGCGGTGGTGTTTGGTCGGCATTTCGGGCGCAACCCACTTGACTTTGAACAAACAAACAAAAGTATTAAGAGAAACATCAAACCGGTTTATTTTGTTAGGCAGTTGTTATTGTTATACACAGACACACCAAATCACCTGAGCGCCACCACCACCATCACCACCACCGCAGCCCGTTGTTACCGGCGTGCGTGTTGTTCGTCTCACCTGACCAGCAGCGGCGCTGACTTGTCTTGACTCGACTTGACTTGTCGCTCGAGAGCACTCATACGTTGCGATGTCTCGTCCGGTACAATAGTTCGCTTGCGACATTGGCGCGGTGCGGTAGTGTGTAAGAGTGTGTGTTCGTCAGTCGCGTTGGTTGCTTCCTCACAGCACTTTTGCGTTTTCTTTCGTTGCGTTTGCGTGATTTTCAAATTGGATTCGAAACATTTCAGACAATTCGTGAAAGTGTTAAAAACATTTGTCACAAAACTAGTTCGTGGTTTGGTTGAGTAGATAAGTTGCCAATTTGCATAATTGAGTTACGCACTAAAACATCGCCAACTGAAGTGTATCTACTACTTGGAAGTGTGTTTGATTGAAAATAATTAATAAATTTCTTTAATTGAAGCTGATGTACCAAAATTGTGGAGTTTTTTTAAATTGTGAGCCAATGCAAAAATGGGGGGAAAAGTTAATATAGTAACATTGTGAGCGAAGTGCTAGAAACCTGTTCTGATATCGTATTCGAGCCAAGTGCTTTTGTGAGCCGTCGGCGTTTGTAAAATAAAATAACTGAAAATTTCTATCAAGTGCAAACTTCTAAAATTGGATCTACAGCTTCGTTTTGGTGTGCAATGTGAGGTATGTGTAGTAGAAAGTTAAGTTTATACAAACTCTACGCTCGTCCCTACCAAATATGGACCTGTCGCCGAGTGGTGCGACACCACTTTTTAGTACCCAGGTTCGATCCCTGACTAAATCAGCATAAAAAATATATATTTGTATATAGTAAAATTTTTTTCAAAACAGCGAGTGTATTTCTGCCTTGAAAAAGCTTTTAATAAAATCCATTTGCTCGTCCCTTTCTCTCATGAAGCCAAGTAGGAGGCTTCATTTTTTGTTTCTGTTAGGTTAGTTGCGTTTTTGGGACACATTTGCGCATTTTACAGTTTATCCTTTGTAGAACGACGGTATTTTGAAAAATTAAGCCCTACTCAAACGATGAAACGTCGCGAGCCAATGACGAGATAATAGAGACGTCTAATTTCAATCCTCGAGAGCTCCAAGACAGGGTGTGTTCCAAAACGTCAAAATACAAAGCATCAGTCTCTTTTATAACTAAACCACACTGGAAGAATAAGTCTAGCTTGGGCAACCTAGTAGAAAACTAGGATCTAACCGTGGTTGCATACATTTGGCATTACAATCCACTGAGGTTTACAAATAAAATAGACTGATGCTTTGTATTTTGACGTTTTGGAATGCACCGGTCCTGCGGAGTGGAAGCGAGCTCTGCTAACCACTGCGCCACAGCGGCCGCAAAAAAGAGTTACGGACCATAAAATACTGCGGTAGCTCCCTGTTTCGCTAGAAAGTCTGTTTCGTCATTGCCATATGTCCCTCATGCCCCGGTACCCTTCCTAACAAAACTGCATTCTTGGCTGCAAGAGCATTTAGGACATTGAGGCAGGTATATACTAGTTCAGAACTTATTTTCTTTATTTATTTCTTTATTTCAAGTAAAAAATTAGTCAACGAAAACAAAATGTCTTACAGACTAATACAGAGATTTAACAAAAAATAATAATCTTAAAAAATACACAAACTGTAATGGAAAAACATTAAAAAGATAAAAGATTTGAGAGCAATATCATAATCGATATCTTATTCAATGCTAACAACGTTACAAGAGAAACCAAATTACAAATTAGATCTATTACTATTACTTACTTATAGGCAAAATTAATGTATGTGTGTAATGAAAGCGTGCTTTGAGGAGGTAAAATCAATCTTAAAAGATTGATATATAGTATTGAGTTCTATCAGAGCTCTCGTGTTCCGTGCATTCGCTGCATAAGTAGTTCTTATGAAGCCAATATTGAAAAAGTCAAAATTTCGAAGCACCCTAGCAGGAATGTTAAAATAGATGCGCTCCAGAAGGGAGGGACAATCCGCAACACCTTTAATGATATCAAAAACAAAGGATAAAGACAGAATAGATCTCCGAGATTGCAGGGATTTTAAATTAATAAGCAAGCACCTAGAGTAGTATGAAGGCATGGGGTCATGAAAACGAAGGGGACGTAGTGCAAAGCCAATGAAAACTTTTTGCACACGTTCAATTCGACTTATGTGACAAGCATGATAAGGTCTCCAAACGAAAGCAGCATATTCCAGTTTTGAACGAACAAAAGACGTATAGAGCAACTTACGAGTATAAGGACTTGTAAATTCCGTACTGTTGCGCCTTACAAATGCTAACATAGCATAAGATTTCGAAATTATATAATTAATATGATTAGTAAAAGTAAATTTTACATCGAAAATCACTACCAAGTCCAAAGTTTCATTAACCGATCTCAGACGACAACTGGAGATAAAGTAGGAGGTCTGCATAGGAGCAAAACACTTAGCGAAAGTAATGCGGTAGCATTTCGCTAAGTTTAAACACAACTGATTTTTAGTACACCAAGTGACTCCTAGCTCAGCTTGGAGCATTTGTGAGTCGAATGAGTTTCTTACTATCGAATAGATTTTAAGGTCGTCAGCATAAAGTAAAAAACTAGCGTATGAAAAACAGCTTTGTATGTCATTGATAAACAAGACAAATAGCAGAGGACCCAAAATACTACCTTGGGGGACACTCGATGACGCAATAAATGAATACGACTTTGCATTGTCAACTACAACCACACACCTTCGATTCGAGAGATAGGACTTTAGCCAAAGGAGGAATATGGAATGAAAGCCCAGGCACGCTAACTTCTTAATTAGTATTGCATGCGAAACTCTATCAAAGGCCTTGGAGAAGTCCGTATAGACAACATCGACCTGAAAACCTTTCTGGAAAGCTGATAGGCAGTCTTCTGAGAAAATAGCCAAGTTTGAAACAATAGATCTACCAGGGATGAAGCCTTGCTGGTTAGGACAAATTAAGCTCTTAACCGCAAAAAAACATCTTATCTTTAACAATTCAACATTCAAACAGCTTAGCGGTAGTCAACAGCTTGGAGATAGTCTGTAGTTACTCACATCATTTTTGTTTCCACTTTAAAAAATGGGTGTAACATACGCCACCTTCCAATCATCAATAAAATTGCCTGTAGATAATGATTTATTAAAGATGAACTTGAGATGATAGGAAAGCGAAACGCATTTTTTAAACAGAACCACCGAAAGACCATCGGCATCTCTTTGTGAAGATATATTAAGTTTAGCTATACCTTTGGCAATATCATCCAAGGATAAAGAGATAGAGCCAAAGTCAACGGACGACTCCACGTTCCCCTTAAATTCAAAATCACTATCAGTCGGAGAAATAAAATTCGATTTAAAAAAATCGGCGAAGAGTTTTATCATTAAAAAATATAGCATATGGAATGCTAGAGCAAGTCTTTTTAGATTTTAATAAAACTCCAAAATGCTTTTGGATTTGACTTTATATTGGCTTCGTAATTAAGAATGTAATTATTATGTAAAAACTTTTCTAAACAATTATACTTTTTAGTGTATTCTTTGAATTGCAAAAGATGAATTGATAGTTTGCTTTTTTTTGAATTTACGAAAGAATTTGTTCCTGAGGTTCTTTAATTTCTTTAAATTTTTCGTATGCCATGGTATTTTATATAGTCTCGTTGTATTCAGAGGAATATTAGTGAGAACTATTTCAGCCACTTTGGATTTAAAGACATTAAAGCAACTTGAGACATCTAAACCGAAAAACAGCGTCTCTCAATCAATATTAGAAAATAAATCATTAATGATATCAAAGTTACACAATTTATAATTAAAAGAGAGATCACAGGTAGCTGGAGAGAACTAGTAGAACTCAATTTTAAGAAAAATGGGAACATGATGATAGCTAGAAGAAAAAATATATAGAAATATAAGGTCTAAAATTCTGTTAAGTTTATTTAAAATATTATTTATCTGTTTGAGATCAATACTCAAAAAACTGTAAACAAGATACCATTCATTACTATAGTTTACATTATTGGGTATAAGAGTAGTATCATTATATGCTTGCGACCATTTAATGTTGCCTAGATTATAATCACCCAGGACAAGAAATATTTTGTTGGACTTCAGGGCCAATAGGGCTACCTGACTGTCCCACATAATGCAGATATATGTATTTCAATGATGTGCCCCTTTTAAGACATTCTCTGCCGCAAATTGTTATTGCGTGAGTTTCCGCTTGAAAGATGGCGAGGTAACTACCCATTCATATTTTTTTAAGTTCGGCCCAAATATGCCAGCCTAGTTTTACCATTTTCAAGTTTAAATCCATCTGTGTACCTAACCTCCCCATAGGTTCGATGTATGGGCTCTCTGCATTACCCCCACAATGCACTGCACTGCACTGTGTACCCTAAATTTCCTAGAGAATACTAGTTTTGGAACTAATGCGCTGCGCATTTGCAATATGGGTAGGGCTGCCAGACGTCCCGGTTTTCCCGGACATGTCCCGGTCTTAGACTATTTGTCCCGGTGTCCCGGTCCAACCTTAAAATGTTCCGGGTTTCGTTTAAGTGTCCCGGTTTTCGATTTGATTGCACAAATTTTGAATAAAATTACTACA
>NW_016168698.1:14315-18781 GCF_001687245.7 Rhagoletis zephyria
TTGAGAATTACTGCGGTTTTGTTGGAGAGATGTTTTGCTAATGAGCGGCATACGAAAATGTTTAGTTTGAAAGTGGCATAAGTAAGTCCATCAAAAAAATAATCAAGTCAATGATAACATGGATTACACCGAGCAAAAGTCAATTTTGTACAAAAACAATATCTACTCCCAAAACTTGGAGCCAAATATAGTGAAACGGCGTTTTTAGTTTCTTTCTCTGGCGTCAGGACTTTTTTTATAAAGGACTTTGAAATTTCAAAGATTTGATTAGTTTCAAAAATTATTTAAAAAATTCAGTGCTATATAGAATAACAATATGAATACCAAACAAAAAATAGAATTATGTAGAATTGAAAAATACTAAATTTTTGGTGCATAAGGATGAATTGGTATCTACTGAAAATTTCATTTTAAAATTTTTGAAAAATTATAGGTTAAGGATACACAAACGCCCATATCCTCCAATTTTGTGCTTTTACTTCAAAAGCGTAAAAAAAATAAAAATATGTATTCAAAAGGGAATTTTAAATATCAATTCTTCCTCGTGAACAAAAAAAAATGTGCCATGTACGTGCGTACGTTCGACTTTAAGTTTCCCTAACTTAAAAATCTGGTTCCAGATTCGTAATCAGCGGCCTTAAGAACCCCGACAGTAATGGCAATGGTCGATACCCATTCTGGCGTACTACTGCAGCATAACTTCGGATATTTGTCTCTAAGCCTATTTTATGATACCCAATCTGTTTGCTCCACTTCTTACAACAATACTGCGTTTATGCTTTCCCTTTCTTTCATTTTACTTTCTTCGCTGGCCGTTAATTCAAATTTAAGAGAATCTCATTAAATATTCAATTTAATTATGTCGTATTGAACTAATTTATGTTTGAATTTAAAATCAATCGTGTTGCTATTACGATGCGCAAGAGGTGGTATGGCAAGCAGCATTACTGGGTTCGATTATTTTTTTTCATACATACGTAGTATGTATGTATGTATTCGCATTAGGGTGGTCTTTACATGTAGGGAGAACATTTTTACATCAGTTTTTCTTAGCCGCAAACCCTACGCCGATGCTACTATAGTTGAAGATGTCACGTAAACGTTTTGGTCCCGAGTGGAGACGGTTAAGACGTGACGCACAGGGTCAAACTACAGATTACCCTACGAAAACGTCTTAACCGACTGCAATTGGGACCAAAATTTGTATGTGACATTTTCGACTTTAGTATTATTGATTTTGGGTATTAAATGAAAAAAATATTTTTAATTTCCTAAGTCTCCATAGAGCCTTCTGGCCTTTGACTCCTTTGCGACACGCCTTAACCGACTCCAATCGGGACCAAAATTTTTATGTGATAACTTTAACTATGGTAGCATCGATTTTGGGTATTAGATGAAAAAAAATTTATTTTATATTTTTGAGTCTGTATAGAGGATTCTGAACTTTTCGCTTGTGGTCGTGGTATTACCAATTGAGGGGGTGAGACTAAAAAAAATCCTTCATTTTTAAGGACCACCCTAATATGCATATACATAAATACATAGTTATGTACATATATCAGCTCACATTGTAATTATTTGTGCCTCGAAATCATGATTTTTAAGAATTTCGCAACACATTTGCTTATCGCCTTCGCTACCATACAGATCTAATCGGAATTGAGTTGTTTCAATTGCCAATAAATGCAACATCTACTCATTGTCAATCGTTGAGTGGGCGCGCAGAGAGCAACTTTAATTAATTGAAGTCTTAATTAGCTTCATCAGCGGCAGCGCGAGCATCGATACCAACATCCACATCACCAAAATTTGATAAATAGTAGTACATCGTATCATTGGCCGATTTTATTTTCGCCAGCCCATGAAAACATGTGTAACAATCTTCAAAAGGTAGCGAAAACATGAAAATATTAATTAAGAAATGTCAAACATTCCAAAGATATAAGTAGGCGCTGGCAACATTCATACATACATACATACATACATATCCAATGCTACATCTCTGTGTAATATGTATGTATGTTTATACATTTCTAAAATTATAAATTTTCGGCATTGCCGTCTCTACTCATTCATTCGAATTCTTTGGCTCTTACAAGCGCTTCTTTGTTTGCTTCGTCTGTTATCTCTTCTGTCTCTTTAGCTACATACATAACTATTAAGGTACTCTGATTTGTTTATGTTTGCCCAAATTAAAATCACTTGCTCTACAATTCATAATTGATTGTTTTGGTAATTAAATTTCAGGCTTCTTTCTCGCTTCTGAGCAGGAAATTTGCTGCCAACGCGATTCCTATTATGCTCTGCTCATATCATTTACAACTCTTATCGCTCAGTTTTTCTGTTTGCTTGATTTGTTAAAGTTACTTTTTAACACGGGAAATGATGTTTGCACAAATCTGATAATAAGATTGGAACATTTTTTTAATTTTCGGCTCTTTTGAGAACTCATCTCGTTGATCAAAAATCAAATCAAAAACTGCATAACTCATTTTAGATAGTGTAGCGCTATTTTAAGAATGTAAAATCATAATTGGTTACAGAAAATCATTTCATGAATGTTTTTCAGATATTAGCGCAAATATCAGCAATTGAAAATTTCTGTTCATTAAAATTAAGAGATTTGTCCTTCGTTTGACCTTGATCTGGACTGAGATCCTGATCAGCGATCCCAAGAACTTATAGATCAACTGAGCTCCGAGGTGCTTCCATTGGTGGCCCTGCGGCATCCTTTATTTTAGATACACCCAAAAAAAACTTCTCTTAATTGAAGAAAAACAGCAATCAAAATGAAGAAAAATGGGAACGAAACAGCACTAAAGAAGTTTATCCTCTTTTTATGCCCAACATTTCTTCAAAATGATAGATTACATCCACGGTTTCATATTTTCGGCCTTAAAGTAAGGAAAATTTTGTTTGATCCAGAGATGGATTTTTGGTTCAGTGTACACGTACAAAGGCACTTTATCTCTCTTGGAAATTGCATATTCTCTTCTCTCATACTGTCATCGGTTTGCTGGCGAACGCTTTATCACAACTCAAACTCAAGGTAAGAAGATGGCAGGCATTGCATTGCAATACTTTTATCTTTTTCTAGATTTTTAAAAATTAGTTTACATAAGTGCAGTTCATTATATTTATGGTTATTATTTGTAAGAAAAAAAGTTTTATTTTCAACACACGCGTACAATATCTCACGCGTAATATCTCAAAATTAAATCATTTCACAAATAATGAAGAGTGACGTCCGCAGACTATGTATGACATTTCTAACAGCAAACTTCACGGTCAGTTAAATTAAATAAATATCAATTAAATCGATATGCGAATAACTAATAAATTTATTTCGTTAACTGCTTATCTTTAAAATGAAAATGATAGTCACCACAAATCGATTGCCTACAATTTATATTGAATGTATTTTTTTTTTAAGAACTCACTAACAAATTCTGAACAAGCAAATACAAAGATTAATGCCACTTGACACTAATAACAAATAATCAGATAATAATGTGAGTTGATCAAAAAAGGAAATTCATTTAATTAAATATTATAAAATCAAGCTCAAACAAAAGTTTTTTTTTATCAGGCCTCCTAATAGCTACTTATTAACTAGAAAAAAATTGTTTGTGTTCGCGTTGTAAATCACGCATTGTCGATGTGATGTTTTCAATTGTTCATTAATAAGTAAATTGAAAAATGGAAAATTTAATATTGCTTATCATTTGAGATAATCGCTGGCTGACGAATTTTTTTGGTATATCTTTGTTTATAAATAGATATATACAATATAATATTCTCAAATAAAACATTGAAATGAGACAAGTACAATTGTTACATTTGTTAGCTTTTTTTGTCGTACTTAAGGCCTTTTATCCAGGGGCACACAGAAGTATCCCGGGATCTGAGGCAAAAAAATTAAGCTCGGAAGTTTTTGAATCTTTAATACAATAGTTAATATAACATTCATGTGAATACTCTGTAGTACTTGTTTTTGGAATTTTTTTGCTCTTGCTCTGCCTACATTGCTAGGTAAAGCCAGCCAGATATATTTTCGTGGACCCCCACTTACATCTCGTGAACCCGCATTTTTTCTTCACACGCCAACGTAGACACCCGTCGAGTCTCCCTTGGACCCCTGTAGATGCACCTGGACCACTTTGGGAATCACTGGTTTATACTATCAACACATTGCAGGAGATTATACCAATTGGTCGCCATTAGTCAAAGTGAAATAAAACGATTACTGCCACTTGAGCGAAGAGCTAAATTCCGCGTGAATTTCCGGTGGTAAATCCATTCTTAGGTAAAAATACTTTGTCAAATGGGATTAAAGAAAAGTATATCGATAGATTTAGATTAGAATAGGCCTTCAATCATTTACATGCCCTGCCAAATTGGCTGTCTGTCATCAAACTGTACACTCTAAAAAATTTTTGTTTAAATTTGCGCATATTAAGATAGGT
>NW_016168699.1:0-238 GCF_001687245.7 Rhagoletis zephyria
CTCGGCTTTTCCTAGTTGCAGGCAGTCACAATTTATTACTCACCGCTGTTCCATTCCATGCGCTCAATGTGTTTTGATACATTGTTTGAGGCGAATGAACTCAAATTTTCAACATATGTATCGTTAATACTATTTCTCATTGTCGATGAAATGCAAAAACCACAACTAACTAACTAAAACGATGTGGTGACTTATGATTCGAGGAAATGCATCATAATCAATCAAAAAGTTAATTTTG
>NW_016168699.1:336-3285 GCF_001687245.7 Rhagoletis zephyria
TCAATAGATATAAAATTCACCTTGAATTAATTCTTATTTAATTTGTGAACTTGGCTGTCGACTTATTTACATATCATTTCATCTTTATTTCGATGCGTGCTAATTTTGACAATTTACGCAAAATAAAAATAAATGTTTTTGTTTTCAAGCTGAAAGACTAATAAAAGGAAACACAGAACTTGAGAATATTAAGTTTTATGAGAAAAAAATAATTACTCTTTGACTTTAAATTACGAAAGAAGGTCGACGTAGGGGACAATCTTAACGTAGCATCTCCACAGGCAAAAAAATGTCGGCTAAAATTTTTTGTTTGCCAGATATACGTTTTATCAGTGTACTTGCAAAATATTCGCATTCGCAAAAGCTCCGCATTGATTATTGCGAATGCGAAAGCGAATGCGAATGTTAAAATTTATGCGGAAGTTCCGCGGTTGCGAATGCGAATATTCGCAACAACCCTGATTTCGATGCATCAAATCGAAAAAAACATCGACGTATTTTTTTGACTTGCATCCCTAGGACTTGCGCCCGCGTGCTCCGGTCTGGCTTCCCTCGGCACATTCCTCCCTGAGGGAGGCGGATGATATCTTCTGCTACTGCAACCCGGACCTTCCAGCCCACAACTGGAAGGTAATCCGGTTTGAGAACTCCGACCGTGACTTTAGGCAAGCGCTGATGTTTCTGAATTCGGAGTCTCTTAAGCCTCTCGCCGAAAAACATGAAGGTCATGAAGGTCTATTAGACCGACTCCAGAGGGGATGACGAGCCTGTGCCTGTGTGTGTGAAGCCTAACGTGGAGGAAAGAGTGAAGAAGGCTACAGTAGCACTGTATTGTTGTAGAGGGGCTTTGTGAAACTTCAATCAAGCCAATCTTATTATATGGGGTACTCGTCTGGTGGAACGCACTTGACAAGGCCTACATCGTCAAGCAGCTGGAGAAGGTGCAAAGAGCCGCCTTTATTGGAATCAGTAGGCCACGTCGAACCACATCTACTCTTGCGCTGAATGCCATGTTAAATGTTGTGCCTATAGATATAGCTGGCAGGGTTGCCGCTGCGCGCGTCACAGTAAGGCTAAGTATATAACATATGTCATATCTTGATATTTTCTCTTTCACGTGAAATCACCTACTTAATAGGTGGAATTACACCCTTCGAATTGTAGTCTCCGTTTTTCAACCGGCATAAACTGCACCATGTTGCCGTTTTCCGGCTACGTTTAGCCGGCTGCGATATCAAACAGCCGGAGAAAATTCGATTTAGCCGGCAGTCGATTTGTTAGCTGCTTTGCAAAAAAAAGTTGGCCTTTTAGCCGTTTTCGCTATTTGCTGTATTTTATTAAAATTTAAATATATGTACATACATATAAGTTTCCATTTTTAAATATTCGGCGACCTAAAATCTATTAGAAACTGCTAGCGTTATCTCGGAAAAAATTTGCATGTCGGACTGTGTTAAGTATGTATATAAAATTGAAAGAATTTTCTCTAATACGAAAAGTCTTAAAATACTGGGCCGATTTCAATGATTTTTATTTTATGTAAATATACAGCGACCCAAATATGAACTGACACGCGACATTTCAGCTTATTATTTTTTTATGAAAGTATAGCTGATTACTTACAAACACCATTTAAATCCAAATTTCATATTTTATGCAAAAATTATGAAAATTCTGATTTTGTTTTTATTTAAAATTTTAGTATGTATAGTAAAGTGCAAATTTAGGGTAGCTGGCACTTACCGTTGATTATTGACAATTTTTTGTTGACGGTGTTCCGCATTTTCCTCCATATAAAAAATTTTAGAACATACTTTGTATGGAAAAAATTCGTAACACCGTTATAAAAAAATTACAAAACTCACGGCAAGTGCTAGCTTGAGATGCAAAAAAAACATCGATGCATCGGAAACATTGATGTTTGCTATTCGATGTATCGAATAAAAGCGATGTTTTGGGCCTTCCGATATACATCGATATATCGATGTATTTTTTTCGATGCATCGACTTTTGTGTGCAATGTTCACTGTACCAAGGCGAATTTATACAAGGTAGTGTAACAGCTCAAAAACAAAAATTACAATAATAAATTTTACGCACATCGACAATCAGTACAAGACAAAATTGCAGCAAACCCATCATTTAAACAAAAGATACAAAGTCGTCGTGAAATCATCGGATCCGATAAACCACGTTGTATAGATTCGCCTTGCACTGTACATACTAAAATTATTTTATATGCTTTCAAACTCTTCGCTCCAGTAAAGGTACTGGCCCAATGCAGGCTTGCTTTGCTTGCTTCGCTTTGAGAACTGTCAAAAGTTATTTGGGATATACTAAAACGTATGAAGGGTGGCCAAATGGCAGCTTTGCTTCACTTGCCTTAAGCGCCTCAAAGTTTCAAAAAAGCAAATGTTTTATTTGAAAGCGTTTTGTAGGCTTTTGACAAAAAGGTATGTTTCCGTTCTAAATAAATTCAAACAAACTGCTGCTTTTATGAACAAAAATTTGCTTACGTTATTAAAAAAAATATATATATAATATAAGTAATTCAAAGTTCAATAAAAATGATTCTATGTTTCCATATCTAAATTTAACATGTCGCTGGCTTAAAGTAAAAAGTTGCTAAGTCCATTTTTACAAATTTTACAGGAACTTTGAATACAAGATTTTGCGCGTTTAAAGCAAAGCAAAACTCCATATGAACCAGTAGATTCGATCTTTATGAAAATATTTCGCATTATTTTGGCCTTATCGGATATTCGGGGCCTCTTTTTGACTTAGAAATTTTGTCTCTCATTGAATACAAACGAGAAAAAATGAAACAAGTACCTTAATCCTCAATTTCTCTTGCTTCCCATATCAAAATATGAGGTTTCATAAAATGTAGACTTAGCAACTTTTTACACAAAGATAGCGATATTTATGATGTCAAACTACTGGTCAGTC
>NW_016168699.1:8233-11691 GCF_001687245.7 Rhagoletis zephyria
AAAAAGGAGGCATGTCGCCTCCCATACATACTAAAAATTTCTTAATACATATCTCTGGAAGGATAGAAAATCTCTGGAAGTACTTTAAATTTGTTATGGAGATTTATTTTATAAGTGCCTTACTGACCGAAAAAATTTCATTTAATGGAAAAGGGAGAGCCGGGTTCGGCGTTATAATCTAAAGCTCTCATGATGCATACATACCTCTTGAGGCATTTCCTACTATAATGAGAAGTGGTATTTTATCAAGGCCAGGTTTCTAAATTTGAGTTGGAAATATTAGAACCCGCCGTGGCACCTCCAAGAAGGTTACACGTTCACGCGTCGTATCCCTGGAACCATTTTAAGGTAAACTTATAGGGATTGATATCTTTCGTATGCCTAGCGCGCAGACGAGATTTTATAAATTCATAGTTTTAAACGGCCTAAATACCTTAACTCGCTCAAAAAATAACGAGCTATAAGAAAATGGACAGAGAAATAAAATATAACATCATTAGATTATTTTTCATAGTTGTATAAAAACGCGGGGTGAAAATTTCGAAGCCTTCTCAAAAGAACAGAAAAACCTGGGATTTGTAACTGTTTAAATCAATTAATACATTTCACTCTGAGTTATTACTTAAACACTTATCGAAGTTACGATTGTTTCATTTTCTTGTATATTTTTAATTGAAAGAAACTGTTGATATTTTCATTCGATGCACCGAAAATATCGATGTTTTTATACGATACATCGATATGTATCGATGCTATATTTCGATGCATCAAATCGAAGAAAATATCCATGTATTTTTGGACTTGCATCACTAGTCCTAGCTAACAAAAATTTTCACCATATTATACTAAATTTTAATGGACTTCAAAACTGCATGCATACCATTTTGTAAATATGCTGATTCAATAGTTAAAAGTTGGTGAAGTTTTTGCACAAAGTATGAAATTGATATTTATATGGTGTTTGCCGATTAATCAGCTATATTTTCATAAAAAAATAATAAACATTAATTAAACTAAATAAAAATAGTCAACACTTGCTAAAATCTCGCGTACCATTTTATATTTGGGTCACTGTGTTTTTTCCAAAGAAGGACGTAGCGGGGACTTTCTTTATACAATTTTTGTTATGAATGGCTTAAATTTAAGTGCGAGGTTTTAAAGCCCAGATAGTCTAGACTTAACTTAATTTAACTTACCGTAAAAAATCATCAATGATTACTCAGCACGTCAACTTAAGCAAGAAACTGGTATATTTTGTTTTTGTGTTTTCTTTTTCAGCTGTTTGACAGTTTTCCGCCTAAAACGCCACATAAAAAAGTGCATGCAAAAAACATGTTTTAGTTCATTTATATTTGGGAAATACAAAAACGAAAATCTGGCAGGCCTGATTCTCTCACCGCTCTCAATTTCCGTAAAGCCTGCTATACAGTTCAATGCGAGCGTGAGCGTGAGCTTTTTATTTTTAACTTACCGCAAACACAGTTTCTCATATAACAGGTTGGCCAAACCTTTAAGTTAAGTTAAGTTACGGAAATTAAGCCTAGACTCACTGAGCTTTTATTCGCAAAACTTAAGCTGAAATTAGTCAAGAACGTAAACCTACCGGTACGTAAACCCGAGTCAGCTGACAGGATCTGTCTTACCAAAGCGCCATGTAAATGAAAACTCAACACCGCAGAATTTTTCTGTAGTTGTAGCCCGTAGCGCAGAAATCTGCGGAATTTAGATTTTTCGTGTCAGCTGATTTCTCCTTCTTTAGATGGTTGCCACTTCGTCAGTTTTACAGATGGTAAAAAAGATATAAGTTCCTACTCAAAATATGTTTAAAATATTTGAAATTTACTATTGAATAAGGTTTTTGTTGAAAACTAAGTAGTTTATATTTAGCTAAAATCTATTATAGCACGAAAAATTGCAGTTGAAAGGGTAAGTTTATGAAAAGGCATTGATGAGTGGCAACAGTGTAGTAAGCAACACTGAGGGCTCCAGTAATCGACAAAATTCTGCGTATACAGACTGCGTTTAAGTATACGTTCTGCGTTCTCGACTAATTTCAGCTTTAGAAAATAAAGAATGAGAATAAAAGAGCACGATTATCGATGTGAAGCAAAACTCTATGGGTAGACAATACCTGTGAATAATTGTATCATGGTGCCAACATACTTTATTGTTGCTTATTATTGCCCTGAGACAGGCATGTGAGATAGTGAGTAGGACATTAAAAACAGGAGTTTAGAATATATAGACATCAAAATATAATTAAATAATAGAATTGTCAAAAACTTAAAAAGCGACCGACTTGTTCGATATAAATTAATGGCGTTTCCTTTTTTTGAAATAATGTTGGCCGGTTTTCTTCAGGCTTTTCACAGCTCTCTTCCTCAAAATATTGCCTCCGACTAAGCAAAATACTTTATACTAATATAGCCATTTTTCAGGACGAAAAGTAACCTAGTGCAAATATTACAATGTAAGGCAAAATTTTTGAATAAAAAAGAAAACGCCATAAATTTGTAATTGATCTCTTTTTTATATTTAAGTAATACAAACATCTGATGTACGTATAACGACAGTTTCTTTTGTTAAACAAAAATAATTTGTTATGAATCTACCAGTCTCTGTGTTTGTGATTTATTTAACGAATGGTCTAAAGCTTTGCTACGTATAACCTTTATTAACTAAAAAAATAATGACTTTAGTAGTATTTCTACTAGCGATTTCTTTAAATAAAACATGCGAATTTTATTTGAAACATTTTAAGCCGATTTTAGCTCCTTTTTTTACCAATATAGCCGGCCGGCCAAAAAAGTTCTGGCAACAGTAAATTTAATTAAATTTCACTAGCATACATTCTAATTTTGCCGAGTCATTTGTTGCTATCATTGTTGTTGTATCCTTTGTAGTTAACTTTCATTTTGGTTTTGCACATTTGTTCTACTCTTTTTGTCTACTTCTTCTATTAATTCTTGTCACAGCTGTTTGCGTTGCGTTTATTAAGTGTCATAATTACAGTGATACTCAAACTGTTCGCTACATTTATTTAAAGCAATTTACATCAGCTCCTTAATTGTTATAATTTATTTTGTTTGTCTTTTATTAACGAGTGTATTACATAAATCTTTCAATACGAAGTGTGATCTTGATACTTGCCAAATTAAAAGCGATTCTGAACGCTACTTATCGTGCTGGCTGTGTGATGATATTTACCATCTGAAATGTGCTGGTTTGACGGGAAGAATTCTGAACGCTATTAATGATGGCAAGGGCCTTCGCTGGTCTTGCGTAAAGTGCAGGTCAACCGAAGTTGATCTTTTCAAGCTATTTAGGCAAACCAGAAATGGTTTTACAGAAATAGGAAGAGAATTGTCGGTACTGACAGAAAAATTTAAGCATTATGAAAATATGTTTAAATCATTCAAATGCTTAGATACCTTGCAATCTGTTAAGGATATCCGTGT
>NW_016168699.1:14993-15445 GCF_001687245.7 Rhagoletis zephyria
TGCAAGGGCAAATCAACTTCTACAAATTTACTCGAATTAACATCCTACATCTCAAAAGCATTTAGTGAAAGCAAAACTGTTGATGTTATATATACTGACTTCACACAGTGGTCTTGAAGCAACCACAGGTATGACTAAAATGCCGACGAAAACGGCTTACATAACTGTCTTTGTACATACTCATAGATCAAAATTTCGTTGAAAATAAAATTCCATCTGCTCCTATGCTTAAAATATTATAAAATGTTGATCTTGAACTTTCGAAATCCAGTTATATAATCGAGAAGGTTTATGGTAATATAATTATAACACTTTCATACATTATAAGCATAAAATATTTTAATGTTATTGTGGCTTGTTAAGATTTTATTTTTAATATTTTTATTGAGCTTTGAACCACGATTGTTTATTAGGAAAAATTGAAAAAGCAACAAAGTCTAAACGGTAGAAGT
>NW_016168699.1:15867-18780 GCF_001687245.7 Rhagoletis zephyria
CCATTTCTTTGAAAGTTATAATAAATGGGAGCAAACGAATAGATCCAACATCGGCATAAATGTCGGGATCATTAAGCGCATCGGCATTCTTTAGTAGTTTCCGGCAAGCATTACCTTCAAAATTATCTCCATGATAGTTTTTAACTACCAAACCTAGTTTTTGTGGCCACAAAAGAGCCTTTTCCCATGTAAGAAGAGGAACTAGTCCCTTAAAAAATAGGTGGTTAACAAAACCTTGCAAGATGTGGAGCTCGGGTATCACACATCTTTGAATAATATACATATCGTCGTTTTCGGCAAACAGTGGATGGTTTACTGTGCTGTGACACTCTTTCGCGTCTTTTTTGTTTTTACCCATTGAAACAAATTTTTCATAATCAATTTTCAAATCGCCATAAGTTTTTAATTTTAAGCATTCCCTACTAATTTTTAGAGACTCATCTTGGTTGCAGTAGTTCAATTCTTCTCGATCTTTTTTTTAATTTTTTCATGTCTTGGAGAGTGATGAAGCAGTATGGACACGGGTACGTAGCTGATGCGGTTTGCTGTCCGTTAACGATTAAAATGAAATCAGCAAGGAACTTAAATGACAATTTATTAATGTTAATTAGTTCAAATAAAGGCTTGATGTTTTCATATGACTCCTTCATATTTGACATAAAAGTATAAGTTGATGAACGCTTGTTGCTTTACTTTTTTCCAATACTTCCTTGTTCAGAATACCGACTTCTCTTTTTCTGATCGCAAGAAACTGCTTCGGCATCATCAATTGGTATTATACTCATGCTTATTTTAAAAAACTCCTGTCCACCATCTGCCATTATTTTTACTTCAACACAATCCCACTGAAGACCTCTTTCCTTTATTATAGTACCAAATGCTGTCTCTGCATCTGCTAAAACTATAGGTAGCTTTTTCTTTCCACTTTCAGTTTCAAATTCTATACCGTTTTCCGTATTGTACATATATGCTTTCTAAGGTATTCGCCCTTTTAGATAAATTCTGTCCAAGATGAGGAGGAATACATTGTCTGCCTGCTTTGGCTCTCAAAAAATTGGCAATTTTTTTCATGTAATTTGAAGAAGCACCAGTATGTAATTGAAAATTAATCAAACTATCGAAACTAAAGACAACATCATCTTTAATTTTTGGATTGATTACAATTCTAGTTTTTGATCCCAATGTACTTAATTTCAGTCCATTTGAACGACAGCAACCAGCATTATTTGCGGACTCCATTTTTTTNACATTATTTGCGGACACCATTTTTTTCACCAACGAATTGCTGAGAACCTGTTCTTGTTGTTTTTCTAGTAATTTTTTAATCAGTTCCAGAGCATTTTCACGACCAGCTGCAACTTTGCATTGATGCCTGATACCTCTGCCTATTTTTTGAAGACACTTCTCACAAATCTTTATAAAGCTTGACCCGGAGGTTGATTCTCTATTAAATATTTTATTTTTAAGATTTGGGTTTATCGACAAAGCAGTCAACCCATTGGTGGAGTTTATTTCACTCGATAAATTTAAGGTATGTGCTCTTCCTCGTATAACTTTTGGATGGCTGGTTGCTCGAGCAGTGAGGCAGATATAACAAGAGCATGAACTTGTTCTTGTTTCTTTTGTCGAATCTTCATAGTTAGGCATGTTTGGAAGAGGTCGCGTTGCATTTGATATATCCTTATCTCGGTCACAGAGAACCCTACGACATGTACAACAAATGCCTAATGGGAACTTCGAATTGGTCAAACTAAAATTTTCACTAACGTATTTTTTAATAAGACACTCCAATTTTCCGGTTATATTAAATTCTGAAGGTTTTGACGATCGGAATTTAATCTTTCTCCCACAAGGCGCGCACNGGTGGAGTTTATTTCACTCAATAAATTTAAGGTATGTGCTCTTCCTCGTATAACTTTTGGATGGCTGGTTGCCTGAGCAGTGAGGCAGATATAACAAGAGCATGAACTTGTTCTTGTTTTTTTTGTCGAATCTTCATAGTAAGGCATGTTTGGAAGAGGTCGTGTTGCATTTGGTATATCCTTTTCTCGGTCACAGAGAGCCCTACGACATGTACAACAAATGCCTAATGGGAACTTCGAACAATTGCAGTTAAATTTTTTCCAAATTTTCATTTGACAATATTTTAGGCATAGGAGCAGATATGATTTTAATTCCAACGGAATATTGATCTATGGGTGCGTTCCAAAACAGGTATGCAAGCAGTTTTGGTTGGCATTTTAGTCATACCTATCATTGTTTCAAGACCACTGTGTACCGTCTTTGGAAAGGCAAAANAGGCATATTGATCTATGGGTGTGTTCCAAAACAGGTATGCAAGCAGTTTTGGTTGGCATTTTAGTCATACCTATCATATTTTCAAGACCACTGTGTTCAGTAAAGCATTTGACAAAGTGTGCCACTCGTTGCTCGTCTACAAACTTGATCTTCTTGGTCTTCCACCTAATTTTCTACCTTGGATCTCTTCATACCTCTATGATAGATCACAAAGGGTAATGTTTAAAAATACTATCTCTGACGTCATTGATGTTACTTCAGGAGTCCCTCAAGGTAGCCACCTAGGCCCGGTTCTGTTCTTGCTTTTTATAAACGATATTTCTACAGATATACAATTTTCCAAAATTTTAATGTATGCAGATGATGTAAAGCTTTATAAATCGTACGTTTCAATTAAAGAAAGGTCTTTGCTACAATCAGACTTAGACAGCATGGCTTACTGGTGTCAAGTAAATCTTATGCCTCTAAATCTTAAGAAATGTAAAGTAATGAGCTTCTCGCTAAGAGCTGTTCATCCCACTTCTTATACAATAGGTAACCATAACCAGGAACAGGTATACAATTTGGTGGACCTTAGTATCACAATGGATCCTAAGCTTAATTTTAATCTTCATA
>NW_016168701.1:0-18778 GCF_001687245.7 Rhagoletis zephyria
GAAATTAAGATAACTGTGCAAAATGTCACCAAAGCAACAAAAACGACGGCAACAATGTTGACAATAAAAAGTAAGACAGCGTTAATAAAAACGTTAACAGCAAAAGATGTCAAAGGAGTTGCAAAATTTTGTTGTTTGTTGTTTGTATTGTTAATTGATTGTTGAATATAAAATCAGAAAGCAGTTAAATATTTTAACGTTCATGAAGCCAATGGACTTAGCTGAGAAAAAGACTCGTTAAATTATAGACACTGTAAAAATATTTTCGTACAAAAATTAAATTAAATTTAACGAAAGGTGATGAATTAATAAAAATATAGGAGATTCTCAAGATCGTAAAATTTTTCAAGAGTTTAATAAACTTGTTGCTGTCTTGTATAGAAAAGAAAAAATACAACTATCAGGCATAGTATATGTAGTTTTAAAGGTGTACTCACAACTTGTGCAAGTTTTTTAAGATTTTTCCTCCGGACTTATAATTTTATGAGGCCATGTGAATCCCCCAATTGCATTTAAATTTTCGGTTATGAAAAATTACTAATGACTAACTAACTAAGAGCTGTTGCTTTGCCCTATTTATATCGACGAATTCTACCAATCANTATTTTCGGTTATGAAAAATTACTAATGAATTGCGGGTTTCCGACTAAGAGCTGTTGCTTTGCCCTATTTATATCGACGAATTCTACCAATCATCACTCGACGCAGAAGCAAAATCTTGCCTCGCATGGAGTCCAACTAACAATCAGAAACATATTTTCACTCCGGTTTGGTGCAACTTCTGCAAGGATGGAGCCACTAAAGATGTTCTCTAGATAACATATGGAGCAGCTCCCTGATCTCCACTCCCAGTGGCACTTCCTACCTCTGCGGCCTCCAACTCGTTCAGCACTCCGAAGAGTATCTCGACTTCATGTAGCTCACCTAAGCAACAACTCAACTACCCCCACCTCACGTATGCGGTCTAACCGGCAGCTCTTGGTCTCTTCTGTTCATTAGTACAGAACTTAGCGCATGGTGATATCGGTCAAATGCAATTCCTACTTTCACTAGTCCCAATTTCAACTGGACTATGCGCCGCCCATTATTTAAGAAACGGCTGCCTCGCCCCTTCTTCATAGCCGCATTCATCGTTTCCGTCGACGCTGTGGACTACCAAAACAAAACAGCAACACANGTAAGTACAGAACTTAGCGCATGGTGATATCGGTCAAATGCAATTCCTACTTTCACTAGTCCCAATTTCAACTGGACTATGCGCCGCCCATTATTGAAGAAACGGCTGCCTCGCCCCTTCTTCATAGCCGCTTTCATCGTTTCCGTCGACGCTGTGGACTACCAAAACAAAACAGCAACACACACATCAGCAAGCGCATTAAGACCAAGGCAAGTTGCGTCATTTTTCCCACACTCTCGTATAGCGACTAGACTCTAAGGCACACGAAACTCTTAAAATTCAACTTCAATGAACTCCAGATAGGGAAGAGACGGTATGTTTATAGCAGCGATCTAAAAAAGGCATTACAACTCAACTCCAATACGCAGAGAAGGCTGGTAATATACCTCGCAATAAGGGTAGTAAGTAGTTTTAACGCGCACAGCGATCTCTGGCATTCAAACGCTCATAGGGTAATTAAATTGGCAGAGCAGATAGAAAATTCTACACTCTACAACATGAAGGATGACACTCCCACCAGCACATGTCTAGTAAATAGCATAAAGTGGCGACCTATGCAATCTT
The DNA here is from genome assembly GCF_001687245.7 of Rhagoletis zephyria. NCBI lineage: Eukaryota > Metazoa > Arthropoda > Insecta > Diptera > Tephritidae > Rhagoletis > Rhagoletis zephyria. Next base: position 1,742 of record NW_016168701.1, read on the forward strand.
TTGCTTCAGACCACATAGCCTTAACAATCTCGATTGATAAACCCTTCGACTTTTCTTATGGGTATCACCCGCTGTCCCCTCAGCAACGGACGTCCATGTTTACGAAGTTATTTACGAAGTTTAGTTCTGCAAGGTGGCCACTACTAACGCGGTATGCTTCGTACCTGGTCGACTCTCGGGAATTCAGCGCAATTTCCCATCTGAAACTGCTNGAAATTCAACTTCAATGAACTCCAGATAGGGAAGAGACGGTATATTTATAGCTGCGATCCAAAAAAGGCATTACAACTCAACTCCAATACGCAGAGAAGGCTGGTAATATACCTCGCAATAAGGGTAGTAAGTGGTTTTAACGCGCACAGCGATCTCTGGGATTCAAACACTCATAGGGTAATTCTATTGGCAGAGCAGATAGAAAATTCTACACTCTACAACATGAAGGAAGACACTCCCACCAGCACATGTCTAGTAAATAGCATAAAGTGGCGACCTATGCAATCTTTTGCTTCAGACCACATAGCCTTAACAATCTAGATTGATAAACCCTTCGACTTTTCTTATGGGTATCACCCGCTGTCCCCTCAGCAACGGACGTTCATGTTTACGAAGTTATTTACGAAGTTTAGTTCTGCAAGGTGGCTACTACTGACGCGGTATGCTTCATACCTGGTCGACTCTCGGGAATTCAGCGCAATTTCCCATCTGAAACTGCTGCAATAGTAAACCAGCGTGGGCACCAATACTTCCGAGAATTTTCGAAAGCTGGCAAATCAGCTTAAGCGAAAAAAAATGTGAAGACCACTTAAAAACCTGGTGCCTGCTAGAAGTAAGCTTTGGTTAACGCTGAGTTCTTCATCCAACCCGATGAAGAGAGGTGATGGAGTGGAAATCCAATTCTGGGATGATGATTCGTCGAACCCGATGAAATATGCGCAGGCTATTGCTCAGGGGACTTGTAGGACACAGTGGACGGCATGCCAAAACAAGGCACTCCGGACAGCAACGGGATGCCTTCTCAGGGGACACCATAATTTGCAAGCAATTATTAGTAGAATGCCACTGACGTAGGCACTCGGAGAGATAGGCGGAACGTGGACGACGTTTTAGAAGCACAAGAAGCTGACTTGGACGAGACAGAACTTCGTCTACCTCGGGAGACTCGCACTACAATAGCACGACTCCGCTCTGGATACTGCAGCTAAGTTTCTACCTGAACAGGATAGACTGAATTGTGCCCAACATAAGTGCGGCATACGGATAGTCATCCCATGACTCTCCATCTGGTCCCAGCTGGAGTGGAACAATTCCTTGGCCTGCCGTTAGCTGAACTGGACGACAATTAATAGGAGACCGCTACAACAACAACAACAAGGACAAGGGAACGAAGCTTCAGATTGGCCAGAACACCAAAAACCGGACAGCAGACAATTCCTGCTCGACAACAGTCGCAGGGAACATTTAAACAGAGACTTGCGGAGCCATCTTCTGGGTACGTCAAAACATCTCTGCGAAGTAACAGTCGAGTTACAGCCTTGTCACAACCAAGGTCTGTATGCTTTAAAAGACTTAACTCCTGCTGTTTAAGCGACTCCCTACCTCCTCTATTTCCAAATCTCTATACCCATTCTAAACCTAACTATCCTGACTCGAAATACTTAACGCATGTCCAGCTTGTGTAGGCACTCCATGCGACAGCAGCAACCGCTTCACTTGTCGACCTTGAGTCCACTCAGCTAACACCCCTCTCACTTAGGTCCGATAAAGTAGACATAACACTTTGCTTGGGTCTACCTTTAGTTGAACTAGTAGTGCCGTTGCATCAACAACAACACCATATATGATAAAATTCATATATTTGTATTCAGCTTCATTTTTCAAACGTTCAAAAAGTATGTATAATTTCTCTCAGCGCATCTGCAGTACAACTTCATCCTCTTCGACTGTTCACCGACAACATCGACCACCTGTTAGTGCGCAAAAGCTTTAATAATCTACCATCGCGTGTAGCGCCTGCATCCCTTTACCTCAACAAGCAACAAAAACATTTGGATCTTCAACAATTTTTTCTCTTCAATCTCGAATTCAAGCTTCGATCAAAGCAGTGATCTCGGCGATAATCGACAACGATTGATCACAAATGAACGCTTCGGAATTTTAGCAAACGAACTACCAAATGCTGCATGTAGCAAGTAGCATACAACAACAGGCATGCCACACAATTAAATTTTAAACTCATCAAATTGTACAACGTAGTCTACGTTAGCATTTTAAAAGAAATAAAAAAAAAAACGTGGACGCAACAGAATAAAGCCAAATCGAAAAAATAATCAAAAAAAAAAAGAAATTATGTGCATTAAAAGGATGATGCAGAATTTGAAAAATGCGGAAATTCCAAAGCTGCCAAAGATTTATGAACCTGATTTCAAACGCGCACTGGCTGCAATGAGTTTTGTAAGCTAAAGGTTGAACACAAAAAAATGGGAAAGCAACATTTGTAAAAGCGCAATTTAAGCGAATCCAAGTGTAACGAACGATAATGATTTTTAAATTTCAATTTATTTTGAGTATTGAAATTTTTTTGGGCAATTTAATTGCTAGCAATTGCAAGCTACATACATACATACAATTACAACAAGCAACAGACAAAAACATACACACAAAGTTACCGTTAGTCGTAGTACATATGTATGTATATGTATGATTTTGTTAGATGCCTTGGCCCACCAACAGCGTGCTTACGATGCAACATTTTATTGCAAGCAAATTAAATTATGCAAATGTGTAAAATTAAAAATCAAAAATCGTTGCTTCCTCTCCCACACCCCCACAGCCACCGCTATTCTGCCTACACATACATACTTCTCTGCGGCCCACAGTTCATCAATGACTCTGGCTGGATTGTAAAGCTGATTGGTTGCCTTAGTTGCATGCACCATGCCAACCTTTCTTTGCAACTCTGGCCACGAGCGAGGGAGCAAGTAGGTCTCGCGATCGTACAAATTATAAATGTATTCATAACATAACTGTGACAAAAGGCGTTGCCAACCACGTCAATACGAGGCTAAAAGCCTTTGTGTCTTCTCAATGGTTAAACAATTTTATTCAGTTTTATTACCAATTTTAATTTTTGTTGTTTTTTTCTTTACGGTATAAAGATTCTTCGTTTTTATTCATTTTCGCACTTTGGCTGAGCTCTGGGAGGAGAACATCGAAAATCGAAGTTGGTAAAAAAAAAGTTCAGATGCCTATGAATGTCTGATATAATAAAAAATCGGTCCCCCATCGTTAGAAGATCACCTGGAAGAATGCTGAGCTTGTACAAACATGCCTGTTTTGACTGCACTCTTGTGTATACTTTGCATTTCACGCAATGTAAACTTAAAATTTTAAACGTCATCCTTACATGTCAATTGCGCTCCTTGCGATTTAAAAATAAAATGGGATTTCACTTTTGTCATATACGCATTAAAAATAGTGTGTCAGCGTTTGACAATTGGATCTCTTCAGGAACATTTATTCGATCTTCTGTATAACAAAGGCCAATATTTATTAAGAATTTGCACAAAATTGCACAATTTAAAACAAAAAATCGTTTTAAAGCCCACGTTTGGTTTAAAAAAATCAGTTTTTTGTGAATTTTTGGTGAAAAAAATTTAGTCGTTGAGATTTTTCTGATGTTGGGTTCCTGGTGGGAGCGGAGAATGCAAATGTCATCAAATACGTGCAGGCTTGGTGTGAGGATCAAAAACCGCAGATTACTGATGTCGTAATTATGGGCGTAAATCAACGATGCCAAACTTTCTGCAATAGGCTGCTATGTGCGCTTGCATACGAAATATCGTAGGAAATATATCGTTTGCGTAGACCGGTATCGCATACTTGTTACCCGACAGGGTCCCCAGGGACCCATGACGTTTTCAATGATGCGTCATTTTAATCCTGTTCTACCTAAATGCCGCAGCCTTCGTAACTTCCATAAATGGAAAAAAGTGCGAAGATATTAGAAATCAAATTATATCAGACAATATTTCGACTAAAGCGCCATCTAGCGGGACCATTTTTTGTAAATATATTTCCTACTATGTATAGATGTCCGACTCTGTATCTAATACATCGGTCCAAAAATACGGGCTTTCAAAATACTTCCACCCCGGCGCCACCTAACGGGTAAATTTTTTGCAAAAATATTCCTGCATATGGAACCTATACATGGAAAAAAAAATCCAGATTGGAACATAACTAACATAGATTTTTGACTATAAAGTACTTAAGTTGCTGCTCCTTAGCAGAGCACATATTTGGTCTAATGGTTCGCTGTGAATTCGGGTGGATGAAATATAATACGTCAGCTATCAGTGAAAACGAGGTATTATCTCCATACTATAGTTATCGCATCCGCTTTGTCGAATGCCACCAGCTGAGCCCGAGAGACGTTGCAATAGTATGGAAACTGAAAACTAAAAGATCTCCCCAAATTCGTAGAGTACCAACAACCCTATCATCGAGTCTTAAGCCATTTGTGTATGCATGGAAAGACTTGCCCCTTCTGCCATCTTTTCGATTCTCTTAAGGATATAAGAGCCTTATTTGCAATGTTGAGAAGACTTATCTTTCGGTAGATCAACAAGATCTCCAAAATTACGCTTGACATCTGGTGCAAGCGCACTTCCTTAGTCTTTGTGTTTTTTTCAGTCGCATTAGTTTTTCCCGGCTCACCTTGATTTGATGGAAGGACGTGAGCTTCGTCTCTCAACTTTGTCTTCTCAGCTTTGTCGTCGTCAAACGCGCCATCTGTGTGCTACGAGAAGTGTTTCTTCCATACGTCAAATATATTTTGACATCTTATATCAGCGTTCAATCCTCCTTTTCGTAGATGAACGCCCCGGTCTTGAAACAGTTTGACTGCTGCCCTACTTTCTATTGCAATTTTCAGACTCACATTTCTAACTCTGGAGAAGGCATCTACCACCCCTCTTTTTTCTCGGTATCCATTTTTTGTCGCGCTAGTCGCAGTTAGCTGAAGGGTTGGGTGCTCTGAAGCGAGTTGTTTCCGCATTGACGTTAAAAACCAACTACATAAAAGAGGACGATGAGAAGTTTCCTGCGAAAGCAGTATTTAGAGTGATTTATATTATTAATTGATAATGGTCAACCATACTTTTTTCAACCATGCGGCGTTTGTTCTATACTGTATCTTAAATTACACTTACCCATTGTAGGGCTTACAGTTATTGGATGTGTTTTATAGGAGCTTCCCGGATGCCTATCAGCCTGCGTGAGAAACTATGTACTTACCACAACATTGGGGGTATCTGCGGCCGTGCGTTGTTTCCTCTCCTTATATTATTTGGTCACCGAAAGGTTCCATGCACGTGCTGGTATATGGCGCATAAACATGGACAATGGCAACATCCGATGAGGCGGTTGTTCTTGCAGTATTCGTGAGAAAGAGGTTGCGGAAGATTTACTGGCCTTTCCGCTTTGGCCAAGCCAAACTGCTCTGAAAGTATTCAACTCGGAACCCGCTGGTGGTAGCAGAGTAAGAGGGAGGCCCCCACTATGAAGGAAAGACCAAGTGGAAAAGGACTTAGCTTCACTTTGCATTTTCAATTGGCGTCAGTTTGCACAGAAGAGAAACGATTGGCGTGCTTTGTTGAACTCGAACAAGAAGAAGAAACTCAGCACGCAACCTAAGAATCAGATGAACATGTTAAAACTCATTCCCGGATACCTGTACGGATCAATATTCCGCCGACGGACATGGAAAAAATACGTGATTGTTCTGAACCGGTCTGAACGACCTCTGTCTGAAAATTCGGGCTAGTCCACACCTTTCCAACGTCTCCAAGTGATGACGATCTCTTAAAAATAAAAATGTGTTGATAGAATGCGGTAAGGGCATCTTGTCCGCCAGTCAAAACCGACATAACGCGAAGGAAACTCCTAAGGCTCTACTAGCAAAACCTTCACTTGCCAGAGATTGGGATTCTCAAAGACAGGAGTCGGCAGACAATAACATCCTGTGGAATGTAGTTTATGCCTAATGTATGTACTTCGTCAAACTGGCAACACGTATGGTAGCACAACAAATTTGGCCTAAACTCGACAAAGATAGGACCAACGTCCTAATTCTCCTGGTACGCCCTCGACTCAGGATGGCTTTTGGAAGCATTACTAGTCATCACCTAATGGGATTACACTCTGCAAGATTAGGCTTTTCGACAAACTATGTACTTATGTCGAATCTACATTGGAAACTCCATTCCAGTTTTCTGGCAATTGAAGCATATTTGAAACAGATTTTTCTTTAAAGACATCTCGCAAACAATTCCTTTCTCTGGGGAACTTGTTGCAATGCAAGAATACAGGTTCGACGTCTTCGGTAAAGCTTCCAGCACTGGTATCACATGTGTCAGCGTCTTCCATATTAAATCGTCTTGGGTAATCCCTAAAGCAGCCGTGACCTGTAAGCAACTGAGTTAATATCCTGCACTGTGTAGAAGCAGGCAACGGCATCTGGGATCAACGTTCCCGGCTGACCTGTCGTTTCAAACACCGACGCAAGATGCCTGATGCGGTTCAGCAGTGAGCGGAAATGGTACAGCAGAGGCCTTCTATCATTGGACTAAGTGCGAATAGGTGAGAATGGCTCCACTAAAGCTCCTTCTCTTTGTGTCTTGACGCCAAGCTCTACACTGTTGATTACTACATGTTGCACATGGGCTGCCTGTAGGGCGCGGCTGGGTATAGTCGAGCAACTGTAACTGCATATGTCAAAGCACAACAACAAGGACTAATCCTGAAAGCAGATGATTCTCTATTTGACACAAAAAGACACAACAGTACATTTTCTGACAGGTACATACATACATATATATTTGCGAAATGAACCAAGTCTATGACTAACAACATCTTGGCGGTACCAAAATGAGTGCCACCCAGCGAAGAAGTGAATCGACAAACGGAATCAGTGACGAGGGAGTGAGATATCGTTAAATCACAGCGTCTAATGCGAATATGCAAATGTATGTTAAATTGCCGTTACATAAAAGAAAAGAAGGCGTGGCCTAATTTTGAATTTATCATAAAATGAAGAACGATAGCAAGCAAAATACAAAAAAAAAGGAAAAAGAAAACGCCGAATGGGAAAATGGTAGGTGAACCCTACACCAAAAAAATTATCCATTTATCTCGCAATGGATATCTGAATCTTGATATTGTCACAGTTAAGCTGTATTATAAATTTCAGCATTGGATGCAGAACTAAAATGTGAAAAACCTGTCAACACACGCAACGAACAAACAATCGTAAAGGAAAACTCCTCCCCCACCCCATAAGAAAAACAAAAAGCCAAAGGAAAAAAAGTTGCAAATGGGCAATAAAATCACGAACTTCGAACTTTCCTAAAACCCAATCAAAGTAAGTTTGCCTGCGAGTGTTGACGCTGTGTCGTAGGTGGCTCCTTGAAATATGCCAAAATGTGCCGAAATCAAATTCGAAACGCTTTGACACACGACGGCGGTGTTGATGGCGGCGTTACCTAAAGTGGCAAAGGCAAGCACGCTGGCGCTGAAGGTGGCAACCGCTGAAATCGCTAGTGATGTTTGTTGATGTCGGCAAAGCACATAGCCGCACACAGCATACATACCATCGCCGGCAAAGCGGAAGAGAAACTGCTGCATATGACACGATCAGTGTGGATCACTCACAGGCGATGGCTGAACGTCGTTTTGCACTCTGCATACAGCCGGGTGTTGCCATCAAAGACGACGACGATGACGACCAACTGACTGCCGAACAAATCAAATCAGCATACAATGGAAATGTGGTGGGAAACTACATACTAGCTGTTGACAAAGCCACCAGCCAACCGAGCCAACGATGGTGTCCAAAATAAATCATGGCAAGCGCCTGCGATAACACTACAAAGGGACAATATGGGCGATTATGGATGTTTGTAGTACTGATCGCGTTCGTCGGTCGTCCAACGACGGGCTAAGGAAGGAAAGCAATGCCCACGTATGGAGCTATGAGGCGCCTGGCAAAAAAAACAAGCAAGCAAGCGATTTCTATCTTTTACTAATATTTGATTGTACATAGAGTCTTTGTTCGCTGGCGACAGCTGTAGAAGCGCCATATTTTCCCATGACCACAGTTTGCAATTCAAATTTTGAAGCGTAACTGGAACAAGTAAGCCTTTTCGGCCCACCAAAGCAAATATACAGTCATTTTCGTATTCTTCTTCTTCTTCTTTTTCTATTTCTCACTTGAAGACACAACCATTCTGTCATGGCAACACGAAATTTGTCATGTGTTTACACTTTTTTATTTTGCCACATGCAAATTTACAAATTTCTTTACCGTAAAAAATCATAAGTTACGAGTACAACATATAAAGGGTACATATGTACATAGTAGCAATAGGCACAGGCGGGTATGTATGCAAATGCATTCCAAAAATTTGGTACACCTTAGGCGCATAGCTCCTGCTTGTAGACAAGGCGAAAGCCACGACCCACATACTCGTCATCGCTGCGCACTGGTAATATAATTGGTCCCGCCGCGAAATCCTTAACCGGAGCATTTTGTGTGAAGTCATCTGAAACGATGCCATCGTTGAAACGCTCACCACAGAGGCGCACTTGATTGATGGCGATATAGTCATCGGGGCAATTGAAAATGCCAGCACCCGCCTGACCATCGGGCACCAAGTCCACTGCATCTAGAAAAAAATAAGTATGTAAAAGTACTAGGAAAAAATTTATGAAATTTTATTTACCTTCGTCCTTATTAACGATTTGAAAATCCAATTGATCGCCACCAATTTGCTCGGTGTTATAATTAACCGAGCACATATCCTTGGCACGTAGTAGACAGATGGCATAATTTAAATTATTCTGAAAATGAAATATAATTATACATAATAGTACTTAATTTAATGGCTCTTATATTTTGCTGTAAAGTTACCAGATATGTCGCTCCAACAGTGTTAACAAAGGTGCCTGCCGAATCATAGTTGAATGACTTCACAACGCCTTCAGTTTCTGGGTAAAACTGCAAACAACCCTCCGGGGCAAGATCATTTTCGAGCTGGAGTTACATACTTTATTAATAAATGAAAGTTTGTACATAAATTAATGTGTTTATTATGTACAGTGAAAACTCGATATGACGAACTGAAGAGGTTGGACAAATGCTTCGTTATATCTACAGTTTCGTCATACTAATGGAACGCCAAAACCTCGATACTACGAAAAATTTTGGGAAAACTCGTTATTAGTATAGTATCGTTTTTGATGCGTAAACATTTCTTACGTAACCCAGCAGCAAATCTGTGATAGTTTACTGTGTCTACAACCGAACATTTCTACACCAGTTCAGGGCTATTGTAGGCTCATTTCAGGACTAGTTCACGATTAGTTTAGGACCATTTCGGAAGTAATTCACGCCTACTTCAAGACCATTTCGGGCCTAGCTCAGGGTTATTTAAAAAGGTTTCGGGACTAGTTTGGTATCATTTTGGGGCTAGTAAGGGACCATTTCGGGACCATTTCAATATTTGTACGAGATCCTTTCCGGACTTTTTCAGAACCGCTTTAGGACTATTTGCGGACAATGTTGGGACTAGTTTCGGATCATTCCGGGATGGGTTGTTTGGTTGGTTTAAGTGGATTGTCACCCTGATGACATAATAATAAGCTAGTTTGCCATTTTGATAACACAACTCTGCGGGCATTTGGCGGTCTTGATGAATTTCAGTACGTCATACAGAGAGAGGCAGCTGCACATTAAAAATACTCTGCAGGAATAGTTTCTGAGTGTCTTTATCCTCATCCTTGCGAGAGCTGGATACGCGCACAGAAAGTTTTCGACTGTCTCTTTTGAGCCCGGCTCATCGTAACTGCGACAGCACCTATTAAAGGGTACCCCAAAGAACCAGGGCCCTATACGCACTGCAATAAGTTTGTAGGTGGGTCGAAGGACACCCAAAAAATTGCCGGGTAATCCTATATGTACGATCCAGTACGGTTCCACCTATGCTCGGCCTTCGAGTGAGAAATTCCGGTAATTAGGGGCCACATTTAGTGCGGACCGGCAGCTTGATTGTTTGTCTGTTGCCTCATTTTCGTAAATGTCCCTGTATTCCGGGACCCATATTAGGGTAATTTCGTATGGATCAGAAATCGAGACCAGTAGCTGGATTCCAACATTCGCTGTCGAAAATTTGAACCGCCAAAAATCTCCGAGAGAATAGCAGGCGCGCCTAACAACATGCAATATGTAGCAAAATGTCTGTCGAGCTGCTAGATTTGGCTTATTACACATTTCGTTTGTTACTTTTCCATGTTGTATACTTTAGGCACCATTTTTGCGTAGCGATTCCTAGAATTCCACTGCAGCTCTCTCCTTTAGTCATCTACCAGTTGAGTTCAAACAGATGTAGAAGAGTGTGCCTGAATAGCCGCTTGGCTATCCGCGATAATATTCACCAGTCTTCTCGCGGGTACATTTTCTTTGATGTACTTTACTGTCTTTTTAATTGCAAACGTTTTGGCCTGGAAAACATTTGCATAACTGGTAGGCGAAAGAATAACTTTAGGTAATACTGTTCAATAAAGATCCCTGCGCCAAACTCCCCTTCCGTCTTTGAGCCGTCCGTAAAGGCAGATAAGCCCTGCAAGAACTGAACCCTTCCTTGAATCTAGTCACTGCGGTTTGGGAATTTCGTGTGGGGTTTGTGGTGAACCCAGGTCTTCGAGAGGATATAGCCATTTGGCAGTCGGCAATGCGTTTAAGATGAAACCATGCCCAAACGGTATTTCCACCCAGAGCCCCAAACCGTGCAATCTGATGGCGCTGTTAGCAGCTGAGTTTTCCTTAGAGACATCTATCGGTAATAAATCAAGAAGGACGTTCAAAATTTGGTATGCCATCGCTTGAATTCCGTTTAGGGTTTTAACTACGCTTGTGGTTTGGCATGCTGCCAGGCCATCGCTCTATAAGAGAGTACGGGTCGGACTATAGCTGTTTCTATCCAGTGCACATTTCTTGCTTTCAAACCGCAACTCTTGCTTGAAGGCTACCGTGATCTTCCTTGCACGATTTTCAATGTTTGTATTCCAATTAAATTTGGGAAACAGAATAACTCCGAGGGTATTTCACCTTGTTTGACTGTATCAGCTCCGTTCCTCGGACTCTTGATTTAGTAAGACTAGGTACATTTGTTTTATTTGTGTAAAGCACAAAGTCAGTTTTCTCAGGGTTTAAGCTAAGAGAGCAAATTATGGCCCTGGAATCAACTGTCATTAGAGCTATTTCATTAATTTCACTTATGACCGAAGGAAACTGATCCGATACCAGTATTGCTACATCACCGTCAATATATTCCGAAGGTTTTCATACACAAAATTTTGAAATAGGGTTGCCACACGACCGCAAATTTTAGTGAATTAAATACATCTCTTAAGTAAAACAGTTTTAAATGCTTTCATGAATAGCTTCAAGTTCATTCGTCGCGAATCCGTGCAGGATGAACTCAGGATTGAGAATCACACTCAGCTGCAATGGAATGGAATGGCAATGGGAGATATACTTCCTGAAGTCCAAAACACCATAATCAGAGCAGATAAGTGTGTTACTAGCATTCGAGAACCTGAAGTTTTGGTTCAAATGTTGGACAAAAAGGTTTAAATAAAAAAAAAACAAGTTTTTGGCGGAACGAAGTTCGCCGGCTCCGCTAGTATCCGATAGTATAGTAAAATTTTGTTAAGTAAAAAAATAATTTTTCAATATAATCATATTTACCTGTACTATTTTTATATTGAAGGACCGGTCACCTGCGGCTACTTTAGTGATAAACGAGAGATATATTTTCTTCTCAAAGGAATTGGTTACATCAACATATACTGGAAGGAATGGAAGATGGTATTGAAAATTAATTTAATGAATTAAATAGCACAAATTAGTTTATTCGTAGTGCATAATTAGTATAGGGGCATTCGTCGACATTTCGACTTCAAGAAAAAACCTTCTCCAAGAGCTTCTTAAGCTAATTAAACCGTACTGCTGAAATTTTTGTGGTGGAGTTATTATTTATTTTTTTTTCTTTCGTATAAAGAACGGCCGGGTATAATGTAAATTTAAGAGACTCAGAAGACTAAGGGACCGTAATGACTATGATTTTCAGATTTAATTTAGATTTAATTTTTTTTGATCAATAAAAAAAAATCCAAAAAAATAGATATTGCAATGGTCTAACAACGAAAATCTTGACGTTTAACGGTTATTTTCGGTCCTTGAATTTACTTGTTAACTTTAAAGTTGCTTTTCTCGGAAACTTATTTTCGCACCGTAGCAAAATGAGGCAGCAACAAAAAGTCAACGCATTTTGACAGTAATCTTTAACTCCCCGCTTTCACCACCCATCAAACGCAAAGTTTTTCGCTAGAGGTAGTGTATGAGTGTGAGAATGAAAATATTTTTGAAGAGGGTTGCCATCTGTTCAAATGCTAAAATCAATTTAAATAACTGGTTGAATTAAACCTTTTAATATGGATATCAAACGAGAGAGGTTTAAGAAAGCTTTCTTTCGAAATATTTTTAAGAGTGTTGCCACTTGACTAGAGATTCAAAACACATTTATGTAACAAAAACTTTTTATGTAGTTATCAAACGAAAGAAATTTGAGAAAGCTATATTTTGAAAATATTTTTGACGAGGGCTGCCACCTGCTTTAAAAAAGAAACGATAAAAGCTAGTAATTAAAATTTTGATTAACTTACTATGTTGGCCTGTATTAATGCCACAAAGTATGGGCACGACAAAATTTATATTCTGGCCGGATACGATAAACTGATCATCCATGCAGTCGCCATCAGTAGGTCGATTCAGCTGGGAAAAAGGTAAAGTAAAATTTTGCAAATCTAACTAATCTATCTCTTCTACAACTCACCTCAAACATGATAAAATCTAGTCGCAGCTGTTGCACATTGTCCCGCAAGTTGATGATCAACACACATATCAACATTTCACGCACTGGATCCGGATAGTTAGGGCTCTCAAAGTAAACCACCGATTGTTTGGTTGTACCGCCACAGCCAGTCAAAACTTTTTGTCAAAAACGAAAGTAAAGTACTAAGTTTATTAAAACCGAGCCTACTCGCCTTCAGCACACTCACATACACAACACACGCCCATACCATCTGCGCACGCCTCCGTCGGTATGCCGCCTAAACTTTTGCACTCAAACTCGTGATAGCAAATTCCCTCCATAGCGCGTACGCGTACATCAATCTCACCCATGGCCACCGAGCACTTGGTATTCTCGAATTTGATGACTTCGAAGAGACTGAGGAACCCCTTTGATCTCGTTTTGTTGCCACGGTTTTGCTGCTGCAACAGATTTAGCGCGAAAGGGGAGCCATGAAAGAGCAACTGCTTTATGGCATTTCCAATTTGTGGTGGTCTCATGATGGAGTTTATAGTGTCGGAAGCTGCGGCAGAATTGACTGTAGGCAATGTCATGACAACTGTAGCTGGTGTTGGTGTTGTAACAATTTGTGCTGATCTCACTGTAGACGAAGGCGATGGCCGGTCAGTAGGCAATGCAGCTATTGGTTGCTCTAAGAATTCTTCTTCTGAATCTTGCTCATCGTACTCATCTGCTGCATCCGCTTCACTAGTATCAGCATCCGCTGTGCTTGTAGGGACAGAGTCCGTTGGTATGTCGACCTGCGGCTGTTTATGCCAAAGCAAGCGTGGCATTTGATGCAAAGGCCTATAGCGTAAGCCATAATAATCGGATATATCGGCATAACGTGTCCACTCTCTCGACCCACTTAACACTTTATAATTATTTTCCGATGCAGTGCTAATATCCTCCAGTGACCAATTATTTTGTACTCGCAACGTGACAAAGTCGCTAACATATGACACAACCACACCCACTAATGTGGTGCAAATGCTCAAATTGACCAGCAACAATTGTTGCTGCATAGCTGCTATGTCCGCTAATGAAACGTTTTGAACGGAAGCCACAGTCTAGACTGTTGTCAGTGCCAAACTGATGGTCTCCACGCACCGAGTGATGTTTCACTTTTACAACTTTTACAACATTCTTAGCAGATTTCTTCCGATGCGAATATGTATCTTTCTTTCAGTTTCTTTAAGCCTCTCTAGCGCTTTATTAGAGCATTAATTGTGAACAAGCCTTTTCTGTGTAGCATGTGCAATGTGACAATAATAACAACAGCAACAGTATGTAGTAAGCAATGCAACCTTCACTTTTGCGGCAGTTGCCTTAAACTTTTTTGTTTTTGTCATGGTAATGTGATTTCAAATGTTGCACAGATACATGTTGCTGAAAGTAGAATAGGAAAGTGGTGCAAAAAAGCGAGACCCGCTTAAAAGCAGGGTTTTAATACAAGTCTTGAAATTTCCAAAAGCATTTGGTAGCAAGAAGACTGGGAAATGCTTCTAAGTTTCCTTAGCGAGAACAGCGACCACAGATTTGCCACGTATTTTGTCGAGCTTATCGTACGATTTGTGGCAGGTATTACCACTTGGCTACGACACCGTGACTTTCATTTATATTGGCTATCTAACTGATCCAGTATAATGCAGTTTCGTTGTGTTAACTGACCAGTATTTGAAATACTAAGGCGATAAGGCTAAGTACTTCTCGTATTCATGTCTCAGAAGTCCTTCTACCGTGTCAGATTACCAGAAAAATCTGGCCAAAAGTTGATGAACCGCTATTCTCTCATATTAGTATTCGGGGTGGTAAGCCTTTTTGCTTCACCAGTCGACATTTTTGTCCATCACCCAAACTTTCATCACAAATTATACCCTTCCGTGGGTATAATACATACGAAAAATGTCGAAGTCTCACTTATAACCATCAGACTTCAATTTAATACTCACTTTTCATTAGTAGATGAAATAGGCGAAATCGGGCAATAACGAATAAATTCTAATATAACGGTATTTATAAAAAAAAACGACATTATTAAGAAACTTCTTTTTTTAAGTTTTAAAATAAGCGTAGACAAATTTTTTTTATCAGTTAACAACAACGCCCACTTCCCATATTACAGTATTTTTCACAAAATAGAAACAATCCAATATTTCAATAATAAATAAACTAATACATGGAGATATCTTTACGTAAACTACTTATTTTTATTTTAAATAAAAAAAGACGCCACTTTTTACGAAATTGGTAACCGGTACCAAAAATTCGAATTTTTGAGTTTAGTAACCGGTACAAAACGATTTCATTTTTAAATTACCATAATAAATAATATGACTGTGACCTACCGTCTCTTCCCAAAATTGGTAACTCCTAATAAAAACTCGGGTTTTTGAAAATTGGTAACCGGTACAAAAAACCAATCTCATTTTCTTAGTTCATAGTGATTCTTATAGGAGTAAAGTTCCAACAAATTTCGACCACTTCTTATATTTTTCTACATTTATCCATTTGTGCGTCAGCGCTATTTACTAGCAGCAATGGGCTAATTGTCAATAGGTTTTCATTAATTAAAAATATTTCCTATCAAATTTAGAGATAGGACATTTTCCCATTTTTATTAAAATATTTTTCCGGAACTTTTTCCACCTTAAGTGCTACAGTGACTGGCCTAACTGTAACTTTTAATAGCAACGTTATTTTTCTCAAAAGAGAAAGCTTCGACAGCCTAAATACCAAAACAGTCAGTGTGAGACTTTAACTTAGAGCTGGAAAACTATCGATGGTCGTGGCCATACGATTTTAACTGCTCTGTGTACTGTGCGTGGTTGATCTCGGTTCGCATTTCTTGAGCTATGAGATCGAGTGGGCATAATCCCGAGATGATAACAGCTGCATTTTCAGAAACAGTTCTGAAAGCTGAACACACTCTAAGAGCACATAAGCGATACGTAGCCGATTGTAGGATGGCGGTTTGAAAGCGTCGAGCCGAACTATCGATCCAGGGAGCAGTATTGATCGTTAGATGCCTATTAATACTTCCCTAGACTGCTATCTTGCTCCCCCAACGTTCGCAATTAGTATAGATAGGGCTGCTGTTGCCGTCGCTGCCCTTTGTTGGCGTAATTCAAATGATCCTGGAAGCAATGTCGGTGATCAACCAGGACTCCGATTAAACAGGTTTACAAAAAAATAACTTTCTACATATTAAACCAAACCTCTATACCTATGTTATTCGAATCGCTGAACCCGGATCCGAGGTCCGTTAACCTCCATAATGTTTTGTTGTCGCTGAATCTGAATATAGGGATCCTTCTTCAAGGTCACCTCAAGGTCAAATTCAGCATTGAATTTTCTGGTTTATTCAATGAATTTTCCCCTACTGCACCTTCAAAAGACCTCGAACCAGACGTTATGGACCTAACATAACATTGGGATATAGAGGTTTGCTTTAATATGCAGAAACTTTGTTTTTTTGTTTGTAAACTTTTGTTATTTTTCATGCAGGTTTTTTTCACTTCTTTGGTGGGCTCTATTTTGCTGATGGATCTGTCTTAGAGCATAGGTACTGCCTTAAAGTTTGTACGAAGAACTCTACAGGAAAATGCGTGAAGCTGCCCACAATGCCGCCATATAGAAAGCTACTGCGTATAATTTAGTCGCATTTTTAGTCAGGTAATCGAGAACTAATGATGAGACAATCGCTTCTATAAATAGTTAATATAAATTTGAATTCACTCTCTCAAGGTTGATAACATCAAAGCTGGCTATAAACTCCTGTACATATTTCCATGTAAGTTTCCTATAATACTCACATATTTAATAAATACTTGATGCATATATGAATATGCATATACATACATACATAATTATCGAACAAAAAAGTGTTTACTGAATTGATAATTATTTTTCCTATCTACTTAATTACTTATTTACTATTGGATCCAAGTATCAGCAAGCTTTCGCAACTGGTTTTTAGTGTTTCCCTTAAATAATTGCATAAAAAGATGTATATATATATTTACTATCACTAATAAATTTTAATTGCGGTGCATTATCGGTATTC
>NW_016168702.1:0-18776 GCF_001687245.7 Rhagoletis zephyria
AATTAAATAATTTCCTTCTCATTAAGAATTTCGCACGTATGACGGCATTAATACTTTCCGGACGAGCTGAATAGCACCAGTGCATATGAACGTACATGTGTATGTATGTATGCACGTTAGTACTTATATACATACATATATATTATGAGGTAAGTTAAATGTGTCTATAAAAATTTTTACTGTATGTACATTGAGAAAAAGTAAGTATTTTCAATGAAAACAAATTTATATACATATATAAGAGCAATCCCAGTGGGAAAATATGATGTAATGCCTATTTTTTTTTCTGCTTTTAGTACCAAAATTTTCAAAAGCGGCTCAAAAATTCTATATTTCTACTTTCATAAGGCGGCCCCACGCCTTAGTTAAACTAAGGGAGATTCGGCAGGAAGTGGTAAGGACTAACGGTTGACGCGTAAGTTGCTGGTAAGGCATTATTACTGGCTCCTATGTATGTACATATTTTCCTACGGGGTATGTATTTATGTATATATACATACATACATGCATACATACTAATTATTTAATGCGCTTTGTTTACTTTTGCTGGAGGTGAACCAGTGTAGAATTTTAAAAGTATATTTAGCGCATTTTAGGAATGTTGAAATGGAAAAAATGAAAACAAATTAATAAGATAAATTAAAATTTGGCAAAAATAGCCGCGAATCAGACGAATGCACGCAGTGGTGTAATATTTTGTATGTGCATTAGAGTGGTCTGAAAATGCATAGGAAAATCATTTTTTTTTTTTTTGCAACCAACCAACCAACACACAGACTAAAAAATAACTAAAATGAGGAGATTAAAATTTTACAGTTAATTATGCATCATAGTTTTGTGTTTCGAAGATCTCTAAAAGGAAAATTTTTTATTCGATCAAAAAATATTTTTTGTTTTTAACCATTCTTTAGCAATTCTAGCAAATATTTTACTTTCCTCGTGTGCAATATATGAAAAACTCCAACCGATTTTGGATGGAGAAATATGGGTATCCCTATTTTCGACATTTTTCAATTCTCATGTTGACTGGAAAATATATTGGTGCACCCTAATGTACATACTTGTATAATTATACATTAGTAGTATTCTTATTAGTGTCAAAGCTTTTAATAATTATAATAGCATTTTTCAAACTAACATTTAGACCCGAAGTTCAATATATAGGAGTTCCAATATCTCTGGGATTCAAAGGCAGACTAGAAAATCAATTTCCATGGCATTGAAAGTCAAATAAGTATCTTTTAATAGCCCTGTCATTCGAAGGCAGACGTGAAGGTGTGTTTCCAAGGCAACCAAATCATATAAAAGAAAACATCGCAGAAGACGCTTCCGGGTGTATGTCTACTGCAAAGTTAATTTCATTTGAATTTTTCCGTTCTAAGGGAAACTGTGGCTACTCCATACCAAATGAAATGGAGTAAAGAATCTCTTCAAAAGATCCGAAGGCCTCTTATTTTCCAATTTTGCCGACTGGGTACTGACTAATTTGAATGCATGAGTTTATATGTGTGTACATAAATTCTTCATCATATTTTTCACGCGTTTTTCACTTTCAAATCAACGTCCATTCATTTAAACCACAATTAAAATATGGCTAATTATAAACGCAAACAAATTATGGTTGTTATTATATTTATTTATTGTTTTATTTATTTTTTGTTCTGAAAAAATGTATTTGAATGGCAGATAAATTTTATAAGCTACTTGAGAAAACCATACTCATAGCGCCAAACAGATTGGAATCAACTGGGATGTGCCATGCTTCCATTCAGGGTAAGGTACGACATAAACTGCAATTTCAAGATACACTTGATCGACAGAAGTGACTGGTAACTTAGTGTCGTTCTAAGCGATGAACAACTCCCAGAAGGACAGTGGAATAGCATCTGGCGTCTTTTCAAGCTATTATATAGGCAACGGACAAGGATACAAATTTGTTAATCATCACATGTCCTTCAAAACTTGCTTTTGTCTACTACAAGGAAGGTCATCAGGTCGATAATGATTATCGCTATATGCGCTAAACATTTAATCTCTCGCCTTATTGCTAAATATATGACCGCCATATAAGGCGTGCCGCATAACGATTTTTTATAGGAGAGATGTATATACTCCGTACTCCGGAAAAAGCTCCCAAAATTTCTATATTTCTTAGAGAACTTAGAATGTATAGAGCAAACTCCATTATGGAGTCTACTGGGATTTGCCATAAACTAAAGGGCATGTCTATACCTCAGTTAACCGTAACTGTCTAGCCTAACCCAACCTATTGGCAGGCTTTTCAGTAGCAAGGGGACACAACGCTAATGTAATCATCGATTTTTTTAAGCATCTAATATTATTTCTTGTCTATTAATTTATTAATTTTTTACTACACACCATAAAATTTCCAGCGCTTAAAATATTATATTTAAGTTGATATTTATGTATATACACATACACGTTATATAAATTTCACGAGTGTCATTCTAGCTATGCCTTTGAGCTATTTCAAATTATGATATGTGATGATCATTCTAAATAAATATATCTATAACTTTTGTAAATGTTTATTTTTCGCCATGGACAATCTGCAACATGCAACTATTTAAACATCTGTCTGTGAGTAAACAAAACAACACATTTTTTAACAATTAAATCAGAACCACAAACTGTGCGCCGCGCAAAACGGTGGTCAGGTGACTCACACACAAACTTTTTTTGTGAAAAAAAATACATTATTTATTCAATACTATTCACGCTGTTTTTTTAGTATTTCTGCTCCACGATTTTTTATGCGCATATTGCTTTTTTATACTGCACGATTTTTGCCATATTTACCGATAACCTCACCATCTGTCCGCTGTCTTTAATGTCAATTAGTGGAAATTATTTAATATTCAGTTTTGCACTTCATATCATGAATACTGAATGAACATATACAGCATGAAAAATTAAAAATCAATGTATATTTTAAATGAGCAAATGTTTTACTTAACTAATAAATAAGTAATTACTTAAAATGGTTATTTTTATACCAGAGTACAGAGTAATTTTAATACGTAGAGTTTCGTGATGCGTGGTAAGTTGTGCTTTTCATTTCTTAAATTCTAACTTTAACAATGAAAATGTTACTCATACGCCACGTACGAGTATGTATGCAAATGGCGCTGTACGATATGGCATATGAGTAACATTATTTTCTACTGCTATTTCATACAAAAAATTATTGCATATTTTCATTTGACCATTCACAACGTTTTTATTTTTCCGTGGATTTTCATGGTAAGTAGCTTGCTTTTTTTGCAAAAGATTTGTTATTTTTTTAATTTTTTCTTTGCAGTTGAAAATTACCAGAGCCATAATCTTCGACCCAATATTCTGCCTTATACTGAGTTTCGCTGAAAAAAAATTCACCCGAAAATGTTTATTCCGCCCATAATAAATACATGAAAGCCGAAAGTGAAAAGTGAACCGGTTCGGGGAAAATGAAACTCATGATAAGGCTGATTAAGTTGACGTTTTACCCCGATTTTTATGTCATTTCCAAACTTGAGAATTTTGCTACAGTATTATTTGTTTCAAATCCTCAAACATTGTTCTATTTTTTTTCATTTTTAATGCCGTGTTTAATTACTAGTTTTAGATTGTAATTATTTTAATCATTCAATATATATTATAAACCAAAAAATTTCTTAAAATGCATACTTAAAGGCAATGGCAAGAGATATGGTAATGGTAATGATAATTACTAATGCCGATGGTGATGGTGATTGTCATGGTAATGGTAATCATATCATCATGCATATACACTCGAAGGTTTGCCATTGCCCACCGAGGGGCGACCGCTATCAGAAAAAAATATTTATTTTCTTTTGGTTTTGATATTAGTCGAAAACTCGGCTCGAACCCAGGCACTGCGAAATGGCAGTGCACACTTCTAACAACTACACCATAGCGGCCGCTGGTGGTAATGGTAATGGTTATGGTAATAGTAATGGATTGCTAATAGCAATGGCAAGGGTTGTGGTAATGGTAAGGTAGTGTTAGTGGTACAGTATTTGGTATTCGTCTGATAGTTGATAATAGTAATGGTAATAGTAATTGGTTGTGGCAATGTTAATTATAACAGGTAATGAGGATGTTAATGCTAATGAAAATGAAAACTAAAGTGGTAATGGTACTGAGTTGTGGGAATGGTAATGTTAATGAAATTTGATATTGGTATGATAACACCGTGCGACAAAAACAAACACATTTTAAAACACACAAAAGAATCGATATACTCACGAAACTATTGGTTAAATATAGTAAAACTGCGAATTTAGCTATTCACTCTGATGTCAGGATTTTTTTTCAAAGGGATTTGAAATTTTATTGATTTTGAAATTTAAAAATTATGATTAATTAAAAAAGAAATTATTTAAAAAAAAAATCAGTGCAATGTAAAATAACAGTATGGGTGCCAAATGAGTGACAAAATTATATAGAGNCGTCTGATAGTTGATAATAGTAATGGTAATAGTAATTGGTTGTGGCAATGTTAATTATAACAGGTAATGAGGATGTTAATGCTAATGAAAATGAAAACTAAAGTGGTAATGGTACTGAGTTGTGGGAATGGTAATGTTAATGAAATTTGATATTGGTATGATAACACCGTGCGACAAAAACAAACACATTTTAAAACACACAAAAGAATCGATATACTCACGAAACTATTGGTTAAATATAGTAAAACTGCGAATTTAGCTATTCACTCTGATGTCAGGATTTTTTTTCAAAGGGATTTGAAATTTTATTGATTTTGAAATTTAAAAATTATGATTAATTAAAAAAGAAATTATTTAAAAAAAAAATCAGTGCAATGTAAAATAACAGTATGGGTGCCAAATGAGTGACAAAATTATATAGAGTTTAAAAACAATAAAGTTTTTTGGTTAACAAGGACGAATAGGTATTGAAAATGCGCTTTTAATAAATTTTATCTTTTTAAGTTAATAAAGTTTGCAGGACGAAATTCGATGATGAGGTCGTGTGTACATATATTAGTCCTCAAAAAATAATTTTTTCACAAAAAAAATATTGCAAATTTTCAAGGACATTAAAGCTCAGAACTTGAAAAGGACATTTTCCATACTCATTCGTTCTTATGCACCAAAAAAATTATTCTGTTATAATTCTACAGAATTTTTTTCTTGTATATGATACCCTTATTGTTATCCTATATTGCACTGAATTTTTAAAGAATTTTTTTAAATAGTCATATTTTTGAAATTTCAAAGCTCTTTTTTCGGTGTTTTTTGGAGCATTGAAGCCAAATCAACAAATTAAGAATTTTTGTCTGTCTGTCGGTATGTTTGTACGCTCATCACACGGAAACTAGTGGAATTGAATGCAGTATGTATTGCTAGGGGTCTAACTTAAAATATAGCAAGACAAAATTAAGGAGTTGCCACCTGTTTGAAAATTGCGGTTTAAGTAAGTTGATAAGATAAAGTGTAAATATTGCAATATGGCTGCCAAAAGAAAGAGGTTTAAGAAGCCTTACAGCCAAAAATATTTTTGTTTAAGGTTGCCACCTGTTTGAAAATCTTAATTCAATTTAATTGATAAGAAAAATTTAACATTGCAATATGGATATCAAACTGAAGAGGTTTAGGAAAGTTTGCCGAAGAAAATATTTTTTGAGGAGGGTTGCCACCTGTTTGAAAATTTTGATTAAATTAAATTGATAAAATAAATTAAATATTCCAATATGGGTACCAAACAGCACAAAAATACTTTTTAAGTGAAGTGAAGCGCGTCGGGTATTTTAATAAAGATCGAATTTTTCTGATTCATGTTGTATTCAAAGTTTTGTAAATTACTTGAAAAAAGGCTATAATAATATAGCGATATGTTAAATATAAGTGTTGAAACTAAGAATAATTTTTTTAACCTCGCATTACTAAATTCTTGTTTGCTTTTTTTTTAATTTTCGTAAGCAGTTTTTTGTTTTTTTGTTAAAAATAGTCTACAGCAGTTTGTTTGAATTCTTCTCCACTAGTATCTATCACTGCAGGGACCGTATAAATAATGCATGCATATACATACATACATATACAACCATATAAAAACAAAGAAAAAATAGAATAAGTAAATATTTCCCTCTCACCTTTTCTAATTCCCACTCAGCACATTTGTTGCGCAATTGATGCGTTGATGCTTCGTTTATTGTTGATGCTGTTGTTGTTGTTGTCGATGTTGTTGCTGTTGCTGTTGCATTTATAGTTGTAGATTGGCATAAGCCTTCTCTTTACCTATTCACATTTATTACAAACAACGACCATAACTTTTCCACAGCTAAATATTTACCAACAGTGTTGCTCGTATTCTTATTTGCAGTGTTGTTGGTTGTGTTTTCATCCCGTCGTACTCATTTTACGTGCATACATACATACGTATATAGCTACATATAGAATGTAAAGGTAGGAAAACAATAGCGATTCACAGGCAGTAACGATCCTGCATTCAAGCGCAAAACAACACCAACAACTCAACAAAAACAGACAATGAAGAATAATGTGGATGTGGTTGCCGAAAGCTGAATAAACCGAGTACCGAACAGCAAACAGAGGAACGGAGGAACGGTGAACGGCGAAAGCTATAGATTGAAGGATGTAAACTGAAAACTGACAATTGAGAACGCAGAACGCAGAACGAAGAACGAAGAACTGAGTAGTGAGTAGCGAAGCGTTGAAGAATAAGCGCCGGCTGCTAATTTACAGCGTAACTCAACCGAACAGCGAACAGCAACGTTATCCTTCAATTATCCTTGTACATTTCTGCGCCGCCGGATTAGTTGCTTGTCTTGCAAATACACATCGTTTAGTTATTGTTTGCGCTGTTACTGAATATATATGTACATACATACATATATACTATATTGTTAGTTGTTGCTTTTGTTGTTTACGCGCTGCTTATGCTATTCATATTAAAATCGTACGATTTACTATTGTTTAACATAGCGGTTATAAAATGATATTGATGTGTGTTGCGCTGCTGGTCGCAGTAGTGTTAAATACCCGTATTTCACATTTTTTATTTTTATTCAAATTTTTTAGTTTTTCAACTAAGCTAGAAACGTTCACCCGCTGCGCATCTCTGCTTCAACAAGTATTCTTCATTATCATTTTGCTTTCTTTTGTTCGCGTACAATATTTTCATTTTGCATTTTTTGTATTTTTGCTTTGCAGGCAGCAAGTTTTTGGTTGTGGTTTATTAATCATAATTTTTTTATACCCGCACTTTTATTGTTGTTTGATGAACCGTTGGTGTTGGTGGGAATTTCAACACAAATTTGTGATTCACTGAACTTTGAAGCGAATAGCAAAAGATGATCGTAATGAAATGTTTTATTCAAATATGTAAATATGTATATCTATTTGAGTATATACAAAGATCTACTGATTAATCAGCACAGTGATATAATTATTGATGTTTACAAAATAAATTTTATTGGTTGATTCGCACACATTCTTGAGCGTGCATCTACAGGTGTGGGAACGAGCAAGAGTGCGATCATACATACATACATACATAGATATTTAAGTAAATATAAAAACAAATTTATAGCGAAATTTGTTCTTTGTACGGAGTTTATTATTTTACGCAAGCATACATTCTAAATCTTACATACGTACACACACACACATACAGGCAAATGTACATTAGGGCGCCCATCGAAATTTTTTTTAATTTTTTTTTAATTTCAAGACCCTACCCCCTAATTTCCTTCTTTTTTTTTGAGAAATATTATTGCCTATTTTTATAGATTTTTTAACAATCACTTGTCATTTTAGTTCAGAAAGTACGGTTTTGTAGATTTTTCGGTTTTTAAATGTTGCGAGAAGCGGATATAAAGGTCTTTAAAATGATGTATAATAATATATTGTCAGACTTGGATTGTTGAGAGTTTTCATCGGGCAAATAAAAACACATTTTTTCATTTTTTTTTTTTTAAGTTTTGACCATCACTAATTTCTACAATTTCAAAATATGTAGTATTATCTAAAATTAAATCTATTTATTGCAATCGCATGAAAATTGTCGAAGTTAGGCAACTTTTCCTAAATACGGCCTAGAATTTGTATTGTGAGCAGTGTGGCTAAAGAATTCATCAATATTTATTCCAAATTTCTATAAGTATATAACCCTTTTTTAGCAAAAAAGTGGTTCCCGTCCACCTAGAGTAGCTCATCAGCCTTCTAATTATTTATAATAACTGATTTTCAATCGCACTAATTAAAACTTCAATCTTCATAAAATTAAACAAACATTTTAGCAAGCGATGAGTTAATTAATAGAAAAATTACCGCGATTTAAATTTACTATTTCAACCGGACAATATGTTGATGCCGGAGGATAACTCATACGCCATGACAAACCAGTAATTTAGGCAGGCAAGTATTCGAGCAGACTTGGTAACGGTGTGGATTTTTGTTATTTTATTTGCGTGCATTACTACAATAAAATCATAGAATAATCATTATTTTTGATCGAAAAAAATAAAAATCAATTACTCACAGTTTCTTTTGAAAAGTAAAACTTAAATATTGATTATTTTTTTTTTATTTATATTGGTTAAACTCAAAAAATACAAATCATTGCATTGCATATTTTTTTCATTTATATTGGTTAAACTCAAAAAATAAAAATCATTGCAGATTATGGTAAGACGTGAGAATATAAATATATGAGTATAGCTTAAAATATTTTTTTTTTTGGATAAAATTTTAAAAATAAAGATTATGCTTTCAAACTAGGGGGACTTTATACAAAATTTAGGAAAATTCAACAAATTTTCATCAAAATTTCAACTTTTTATTCTGACGGTCTCCGACGTTTTATTTCATAAGAAATTTCTACTATGTGAACAAAGTGCAAAAATCCGCCACCAAAAAAATTCTCAAAAATTAACATGATTTTTTAGACATTTGAAACTTGCACTTCATTAGACTAAAATTGTATGGGCTATAAAACTGCATACCTAAAAATTCAGAATAAAAAGTTGAAATTTTGATGAAAATTTTTTGAATTTTGTATAAAATTTGAAACTGTGGTTACACGGTTTTGGTTAAAGCTTAGACGATATTTTATATAACAATAACAAAAATAAATAAATATATCAATATTTAAGAAACATTTTTTTTTTTACTGAAGCACAGAAATTTCGGCAGGCAATTACGAATCTTCGAGTAAAATGTAGAATCTAACACTAACGAAAATTTGGGCTCTGAATGAACAGTTTATTCGATATGTATGTGCATTTATGTGTCGGCCTAAAATAAATTTAAATCACATGCGATTTTATTTTATGTTACATTTTAAGTGAAAAAGGTTCTAATACATACATACGTACTTCTGAAAACTGCTAATTACGATTTATTTATGTACGTCACGAAAAAAAGTTAATTTATAAATAAATAATCTCCACTCACGCAAAAATAACTTCGACGAAATCACGATTACTTCAAATGCATATTCACTAACTCTGAACTTAATGCCTGAATTTATAATTTACCAATACATATTTACTAACAACCACACTAACAAATTGAAGTAACTTCGTTCTTTTCAAAAGAACAATAAGCGATTTTATGTGTACACGTTAAAATATTCATGTATGAGTGAGTTGACTTTTCGGCTCTCTCCCAGCTGAGCATTTTGCAACTATGTAAATAACTCACCACACCGAAGCACTTTACACCGTGCTGCGTTCGCTGCTGACTTCAACACAGCGAGCGACGCTCTACCAGTTGATATCCTTTAAGAAACTTTCAACGAATAGATATTTTTTTGCAAACCCTTACGCATTTCCACGTATGTATGTATGTTATTTATTTGTATGTAAGTGTGTAAGTGCACACTTGTAACGGTCTGCCTCCTCCTCCATCAGCTTGTTCGGTTATTCGAAGCCACATGCAAGCGCAGAGAATAAGTCCCGTCTAGCCTGAGTGAGTAAATTGGAGATACTGGGACTAGGCTAACGGTACGAAAGTTAGGCGAATGTACTCGAGTAGCGTGGAGCCGCAAAGCTGCTGGTAGGCATGTTTAGTTGGCCATAGAGGAAGCACACAGGTTGTGGTGAGGACAACATTTGAGCAAAGAAACGGAGGCAGCCACACATACTCGTGTCTGCTGCTTGTAATGCTTGATGGCGTGGAGTGCAAAGGTACCAACCACTACAATGGCACTACATTAATACACTTGAAAATTAACCTTTTTCGAAAGATTTCTGGCATGAAAACTTGGGTATTAAAATCTGATATTGGTGAAACACTCGTAAAAGAG
This sequence comes from Rhagoletis zephyria, assembly GCF_001687245.7. Classification (NCBI taxonomy): domain Eukaryota; kingdom Metazoa; phylum Arthropoda; class Insecta; order Diptera; family Tephritidae; genus Rhagoletis; species Rhagoletis zephyria. The sequence goes on from NW_016168702.1 coordinate 10,315, forward strand.
AAACTATGTACTAGTAGGTGGGAAGTGAAATTCTATAAAGAAAGTTTGCAGTATTTAAAAAGAATTTCAAATACTTAGAAACAATTTGTAAGCTATTTTTTTAATATTTTGAATAGTAATTTAGAAAAATCGGCTAATGACTAATTAAAGCCAACTTAACTGTACTACCTAAATATGCAGCTTTTATCTACAAAAAAAAATTAGCTTGCGAATATTAATTGTTTTTTGTTTTAAATAAAGTTTTTGTAAAAAACCTTGACATAAATTTTTGGTCAGGTATAACAGTTAATAAATTTTAAGCCACTTAACAACTGGAAATACAATTTGGGTAACTTGTAACAGAATATAAATTTTTGGAAATTTTAATTTTCTGGTCAATTTAATTGGGCAAAAATATTAAGCCATTTGCAAACTGGACAAGCAATTTTGATTAAGAAAAATCTGGATATAATATTTTGGTAACATAACTTCCAACATAATTATATAAATTTCAATCAATTTAAAAATTGCACATAAAGTTTAAGAACTTTGTATATTGTTTAAAATATATAAATATTTGAAAACTAGACATCAATATAATTTAATTAAAAACAGCACAAAAGTTTGAAGCCATAAAAAACTGGCCATGGGGTTTTCGTTAATTAAACAGTGGATTTATTTTATTTTATTTTAAAAATAAACAACAAGTTTTGGTCTAAACCAGGACCATGTAGATCTGAAGCCATTTAAAATCTGGACATAAAATTTGGTAAACCCGGGATATAATTTTTTGGTAACTTAAAAACTGCATGTATAAAAATTATAGGAAATTATAAAACTGTACATTCAGTTTAGGTCGTTAAAAATTGGAAAATCTAAGCCAATTAAAAAATGGACTTAACAGTTTTGTAGATGAATAACACGCAATAATTTTGTGAAAGTTTAACTTGTTAGCTCGACTTTAACTTGATGTAACTTTTTGGAAATTTTAAAACTGGGCATAAAACAAAATTTTTATATTTTAAGCCATTTGAAAATTGGCCATGAAGTTTTTTTTGCACATAATTTTTAATAATCTAAAAACTCGATATAAAATAATGATAATTTCAATTTAAAACCTGGAGATAGACTTGAAAAATGTTACGTTGAATTTTTTTATTTTAAAACTGAATATAATTTTTTGGTAACTTATCAACTGGAGATGACTTTCTGAAAGCTTTTAAACTTGGAGGAAACTGGATGTAAATTTGAGGCCATTAAAAAGCTGGACACAAAATGTGTGTAGTTTCTAAACCACATATAAATAAATTTTTTAGTTTAAAAAAAGAACGGACCAGAATTTTCGGTCAATTAAAAACTGAACATTAATTTTAAGCCATTTAAAAACCGGACCTACATATTTACAATTTTTGTTAGTTTCTAAACCTCAAATATTTAACTTTTTAATCATTAAAAAATGGACATACTTGGTAAAAATTTTTAATTTAAAAATTGGATAAAACTTTTTGTTAACTTAAAAACTAGATAAAAATACTGCGCTTGCCAGGGATGAAGTTTTTTCAGTACAGAAGAGGAGCTTAATAAATGCAGTTGGAGTTTTTAAAAATACCATATTTTTCGCGACTATAAATGTCGGTATTTTTATTTTGTATGCAGAAGTGGTGTCCAGTAAGATACAAACCCGCTTACACGACCACTTTTTACTATTCAGTTTTATAATTCCACATTTTATCAAATATACATATTTATGTAGTTAAAAATAAATAATAATTTATGGCATACGATTTTTCTCTTCGTAAAGAAAATTGCATTTACTCATAAAATCATATTCTTTGGTGCTTTACTTAAATTTAGATTAATTATTTCTTTAAGTTTATTCCTTTACTTTAAATTGTTTAATAATTTTCTCATGTATGTATTACAATTTCCCATATCTTTTATCCACACATCTGGCAACCACTACGACAGCTTTTACGCGTCGTGTTTTTTCTCTTATTTTTCGCACTTGCCTCAGTCATTCAGGCTTTTATCCTTGAGTCGAGCAGCTGCCACAGGATGCTTAAATGCCCGCACAAACACCTACACTCGATTGCCCAACAACACACACACACACACACACACACACTCATGCAGACTTGCGATTAGAAATCGCACAGGCACAGGAACAAAAAAAAATAAATAAATACGCGCGCGCACCGCTCGTATCCACCAGAAAAGTATTCGAATTTACACTTGTCGCGCCAGCGTTCGTATTCTTTCTCCATTCGCCTGCTGTAGCGGCGGCGACGACGACGACGTCTTCGTGTGCGCCGGCGGCGTGGGGAGATCTGCCGCACTTAATGTCAAAATGCTTGCATTTTTTATTTTTTGTTTTTGTTTTTTGTCATAGAACTTTTTCTCGCCCGCTTCCGTTCGTTTCTCACATACAGACATACATACGTACGTACATAATTTATATACGAAAGTGTGTAGAGGCAGCTTTATTTGCGCGCACGACTGGTGAAAATACACACGAGCACGATTTTCACCTTTTCGACGACGACAACAACACCATTTCAACTGCGAAGTAATGCAACAACAACCGACGATTTATTTTTTCCAGACACACATTTTTTCGCACGCGCACACATACGCAGATATGTAGATATATACATTTTCATTTAGCGCAATCATATAGTTTGTCATTTTGATTCGCCTATTCACCCAACACCAGCGTATAAATATTTTATTTTTCATAAATTTTTCACACCCCTTTCTTTCACTTACACTTTCATTAGTAATTTATTTCTTTAATCTTTTTTAATACATATTTACTTGTGAAATGCTCGCATCACTTTCCGCGCATTGTTACCCGTTGCAAATTCAAATTCGAACTAACAGAGCTGAGCGCCAAGCTAACTGCAGGAGGCCACATCGCCCTCTATATGCAAGTGTGTGAGTGTGTGTGCCTGTCTGTATGTGAGTCGGCACGTATGACTGTTACTGTTGTTATAGCCCTCTGTTGCTTTTCGCTTGCTGCTGGACTTTTCCAGGGGAGCGCATGCAAAATGGTGAATTCGTCTGCTGGAGAGTGAGAATTTGCGTGCGTTCTTCCTCACCTCAGAGCAGCTGTTTGTGTTGCTGGTTGTGTGCGAAAAAAGCTTTCGTGGGAGAGCAATGCAAATGTCACAGGTGTCCGACAAAACATTGGTGGCCGAAAAAATGTGCCAAGAAAAGTAATTGAAATTTTTTGAAGAAAAATTATTCGTCACAACTTTGATTCTTCCCTTCCTTTTACAACTTTCTTTCATATTCATTGTTACATGGTAAGGATGTACTAGGCGTATGAGTTATCAGAACATTGCATTTTAGAAAGTCGATATTAATTCGAAGGCGCCTTTTCCGAATTCTACTAGGTAAATCCATTTCAATGAATTATTTCTATAGGAATCTATAATAAAGGGTATAAAAAATTAAATCTGGCAAGGGGGCGTGGCACCTCCCGTAGGCGTGACGTTTTTAATCGGCTTTAACTTCGAAACCGTAAGTCACATGGCTTTGAAATTTGGTGTGTTGACATACATACATATCTACGGTAGATGCTTATTGTAAAGTAGAAATACTTTTGTAAAAGGGGTGTGGCACATCCCGTAGGCATACAATTTTTAATCAGCTATAACTTCAAAACCGTTAGTCACATGACTATAACTTCGGACTCCGAAGTCATATGACTTTGAAATTTGGTGTGAAGAACTATTGTAAATGCATACAAATAAGTTTCTGACAGATGGCGCTGGAGTCTAAGGTATTTAGAGAATGCGTCTTTATCGTACGACCAGGATTAACGGGTTTTAAAGTTATAATAAGAACTGCTTCTGCAAGAAATTTACCCAAAACATAGATGGCGCTGGAATCCAGAGGCTTATGAGAACGGAAGGTTCTGCTCTACAGTCGTTTCAACCTAAACTAATAACACTGGTTCAGAAATTTTAATTCTGAGAAATTAATTCCAGATGGTGGAAAAATGCAAAAAAAAAACTTTAACAGGGTATCAATTCAAAAAATAACAGCTTCTGTGTAAATGTTTTGCACTTGTGTTATAGCCTTTTCCTTTAGAACAAAACTAAGCTACCCATGAAGAAAACCGATGGATAAATAAGAAAACAATGATTGGTTAAATGAAAATGCGCAAGGATTTTTTGTATGAAATATGAGCAGAAGAGAGTGTTACTCATACGCCACGTACACCTGAGTAGGTAGGTTGTTGGCATCGAAAACAAGAGGTGTCAGAAATGATTAATTAATTTCTCAGAAACTATCAGGACTATCGAAAAGTAATCTATAAACGGTTTATGAAGAATTTTATTTTCTTTAATTTGCCGCACCTCGTATTACAATTATTTAATTGGTTCGTAAGATATACGCGATTAAGTGAAACCACAATTTTTTTTAAGGTGAATAACGGTAAATTGCAAATATCTCGGAAAAGTTATCCATAGAAAAAAATATTATTACCTCGATTTTCGGAATCACCGAGCAATTCTACATAGGAATTGGATAGTGGCATCCATAGAACATTTTTGCTTTAAACCAGTGTAATTTTTACTTTAGAAGCCGTATTTGCTTTTCAACACTATTTTTGTATTTGTCAGCTCAAAAGTTCTTATGCAGGCGTCGCGAAGCAAGCTGGGCATTGGCAACTATAGAATAAAATTTAAGTAAATTCTGAATTAAATTTGAAAATTTGACGAACTTTCCTCATTTTTGTACACACATACATAGTTTGAAATTCGGATTGGATTTTTCTTCATAAAAAAAATAACAAAAGAAAAATAGCAAAATGTCGAGTCTATATTTATATGTTTGCCACTGTACATATAAAGGGGGTCACAATGGGCCAATATTAACATTTTTATGAGGAGGTTTGCTCTCCAACCATTCCAACCTAATTTCTCTAATAGCTCAGTGATGCATACGTAGCATTGCATGAGAGTTGTCACATAAAGAATCGATTAACCGAGGATCCATGGAATCGACCTGGCATAGCTGATCACGCCCATATGCTTGAGACCAAAAATTGGGGCGAATATGTCACGAAACCTCATAAAATATGCATTTGTAAAAACCAGCCATAAAAAACTTGCCAACACTTGAATAGTTATATGTAGAACAAAATAATGTTTATTTAGAATTAAATATGTATTATGTATGTCCGTATGTACATATATATGTATGCACGTACATAAGTCTCACAACAGTATCACTACTTAATTCTTACTAGGTATTGAAATAGTTCTTAAAATCAAACTTAAAATATACATATGTTTTTATTTTTTATATGTATGAATATTCGCGTTCTTGTTTTGGTTTTTTTTAATATGATTTTATATATTTATTATTACTTTCTTATTAATATAGTACATTTAATGTGCAAAAGTTATATATGATTTATGTATGCTTGTAAAAATTCTAGGCGTATTTATTGCTAGTTTCGATTAATCGAGTCATCAGTAGTTTAGTTTTAAAGAATATATATAGGAAGTTCACGTAACAAATGAGATTCAGAAATTCTGAATAAATTGAATCTAGTTAATTAAATACATGTAGTGGTAATAGCAAATATTTTAAGAAATCAATAATTCATATTTTTTCCGTTATCCTTAAGACGATTTTGCTTGTACCTTGCTTTCTTGTTGACATGGGGCACAACCAAAAAAAAAATATGCAAATATTTTTATATTTACATAAATAAATAAACTAAATTAAAAACAATTATTTGTGCTCAAGATAAATAAATAAATAATTCGTAAATGCTTTTGAAAAAGCGATTTGTTCACTTGGTTTTCAAAGTTACTCTTTTTATTTTCTTGTGTAGGTGCATACGTGTGCCTAGGAGGGCGGCATCAACTCGAACATGGCATACTTCCAGGTCCAAGAACGTGCCAAGTTCTCAAAACGGACACGGTTGTGCTCATACATATAACCTAATTCGGGTTCCATGCATATCTAAAATCGAAACAATAAAAAACACACTTTAGCATGAATTTAATTCATCACATAACATCAAACATAAAAAAATACAAACCTCTGTATATGGATCTGTGAGCAAACTTTGCACCGACAACAAGATTTTCGAAACATTCAATGCTAAGGACCAGTTATGCTGGAAAATATCGATACCCACATCACCATGGCGTGACACATTCGGATGAAGAATCTTTGTCAAAAAGCGTACAGTCGGTGGAATCATTGGATAGCTAAAGATATATTTTCATTTGAATTCGGTCTCTTAAAAAATTAAAAGTCGTTTTGCTACGTACCGTTCTGGAAAAAAGATATAAAGGAAGAACTTGCCACCCTCGTATGGACTGCCGGCAGGTCCCAAAATGCTCGCCTGCCAATAGGTGTTTTGCTTGTCTAAGGGTATCGCATCTATGCCCTCCGTTGCATGGCTATTCAATTGATGTGCATCGTTACGCAAGAAATTCATTCGTATCGCATTTTGGCGTGCACGCGGTGGCGACTTCAAAGCCATCTGCAGCAAACAAGTTCGGCAAAAGCAGGAATTCATCAATGCGCTGTACAATTTGAGCCAATTCGGTACATCAACGATGCACTGAAAGAGAGGCCAGCGCTCTTTCAAATAACGCATCCACATCAATTGCGATGTGTTTTGTTCTAATATGCTACGCCATTGCTTGCACACTTCACTCGCCTTCCACATCGACATATCGTCCAAGTGGGAGAAAATAATTACCATGATTTCAACGGGCAACATTAGGATGTTATTTGGCGGCGCAACGGGTACGATTGCTTCACGTGCATTCGCACGCCCTTCACATAGCAACTCTAAGAAATCAGGCAATGAACGTGGTGCCAGTGGACGTGGTCGTTGTATAGGTAACAATGCAACATTTCCACGTTCGCCTTCGCGCTCTAGCGAACGGCGCGGCTGTTCTACTTCTGCAATTAATGGAGGCACATTATCAACTTGCATTTCTTGTGCTGCCATAACAGGTGCATTTCCTATTTCGGCCTCTAACATGCCAACACCCTCCTCATCATCGACGTCATCTTCGACCACGTCATCAACATCGTCATCATCGTCGTCGACGTCGTCATCTTCATCTACTTCTTGTTTATCTTTGAAAGGTGGCTCATCATTACCTGAATCTTCATCATCTGAAATTGTGGTTTCCAACTCTTCGGCCGCTTGTGTATTGTACAGAAAAGCGTGACAGGTGCCGCAGAGCGGCTCATCAAAGTTCGGGCCGTAGTATCCATTGCAAACCCAGCAGGCAGTGCTGCACTGTAAGTGGTATTTTGAAATAAATTAGGAATTTGTATATACATATGTACATAATTAATGCCGCTTACCGAGAAGGAAAATGTATCTTCGACGGCTTCCTCCAGCTCTTCATCCTCGTCGTTGTCGCTACCATTCAGTTGCTCCAACAATTTCTGTTGCTCCAATTGCTGTTTTGTGAGGCAAGTCGCCATTTTTTGCATACGATTAGTAGATTGCTATAGTTTTCTTCAAGTGGCGTTGTTTTTATTGATTGTAGACTGTAGATAAATAGAAAATAGCCGGATTGGAAACAAATTAGTCTAGCAGCTGTCAGCTGTTGCTGGCACAGGACTGCAAATTTAAGTATAATGCTTTGAACACATTAATAGCGACATGGTCACGCGACAAAAAATAATCAGGTTCACTTTTCACTTTTTGTTTCCGTGTATTTACTATGGGCGGCTGAATTGCTTTTCGGTAGAAACTGAGCGCGACATAGTAAGAAAAAAGACAAATTGAAAATGTTTATCAAGTCGGAGATGGGCTTGCTAAGCCTTCATTTTCCATTGAGAAGGGTAATCATTTTAGCTAAGTACATTATTGGAAAAGTTCTCTATTTGAAAAGCAAAAGAAATTGGGTATGAAATCGACTCATCCAAAAAACTTGTCAGTTACTCATTTTTTATACGTTTATAAGTTTGTTTTGATAAAAAGTGCAACACTTATCAACTTTACTTTTCAAAAAAAAAAAAAGGTTTATCCAAAACTTGTTAAGGGATAAGTGATAAGTCGTTGGTGCAATTGGGCCCAGTTCGTGGAAAATTAAACTCATGATAAAGCTGATTAGTGCTCATTTACACACGGCGATTTTTGTTGCGGCAACTCGACGTTCGCTGGAGAGAGCGTGACGAGGAAAGCAGAGGGGCACCGAGTTGCTCGTGCTCGGGCAACACGCTTTGTGCTATGTAAATTGAGTTAGCGGTTCACAGCTGACAACAACGATTGCATACTTAAAGTCGCCGGGTGTAAATCAAATGAGCAATGCCAAAAGGGAATGTGAAAAACATGTCAAGAAAAGTCTCCGTGTATAAACACAGTCTTATGGCAAAAGAAGCTAGAAGTTTACTAGGGAGATGGTTGGCAACGCTATGTTAAATGTCAGAAAACTAATTTGACAGCACCCTCTAGTGTTGTTTTTCCAATGAATTGTCCGCGA